>NC_045162.1:11472821-11477821 GCF_900700415.2 Clupea harengus | reverse complement strand
CAACCTGTGGGACAAGTACCGGGGCAAGAGGGGCAAAGGAGTGAGAGCCAGGGGCAGAGGACAGCGCTCTACCTGCCTCCAGGAGCCCAGCACCAGGTTGCCCTACCAGGATGATCTGGAGAAGGAGAGGTGAGAGAACGTCTGAAGGCCCCAGTAACATCTGCTGAACGCCACCTAGAGCTTCTCTCATATGTTTTATCACTATCGTTATACTATGCAAGGCATGTTTTTACTTTAGTTGACCTGTTATCAATTGTGTATCATTTACGTGTGTCTCAGGGACATCTAACTATATCTTACAAGAACATAGAAGTGAACCCAGATCAGATTAAATTCAACCCCCCCCTAGACATGCATCTTGTGGCTGATTCACGGTAACATATGATCATGTCAGTACCACATGATGACACCACTGACAGCAGTGTATGAGGTCCTGATGTCACACCACTGACAGCAGTGTATGAGGTCATGATGTCACATCACTGACAGCAGTGTATGAGGTCCTGATGTCACACCACTGTCAGCAGTGTATGAGGTCCTGATGTCACATGACTGGCAGCAGTGTATGAGGTCATGATGTCACATGACTGACAGTAATGTTTAAGACAATTATGTCATATGACTTACAGCAATATATGAGGAATTAGTGTTGTACGACTGACAGTGATGTATGAGGCACTGATGCGATCATGTCCATGTTGATTCCAGAAAGCAGAGAGAAGCAAAGAATGCTCAGAAGAATGCACACAGAGCTGCCATGAGGGCTCACTTCAGGAGGAAGTACCAGCTCTCTAAGGTGGGCCTGCTGCTTTGTTTCTATTCATATTCTGTCTGTCTGTTAGGATGTGAACCATGTGTGAATCGATGTCAACCATGTGTGAATTGCAGCATAACACAGCTGTCTCCACCGGACCTGGGCCAAATCAGAACTGGATCAGGATGGATGTTAGCGTTAGCTATTATCTGCTACTGTTGGTTTGATAAGGCCTTTTGTTCACACCAATCTCACAGTCCACTGGTCTGGATCCCCATTCCACCACCCCAACTGCACCACATGCCAATCACATACGGCCGTCCACAGTGCCCTTCTGTTCCCCCACTGGAAACTGGACTCGCTATGCTCATATAGTGGTGTTCGTTCCCAAACACTAACTGTAGCACATGGGCATAAATTAAATGAAACCCAATTAATTAGTCATGTTTATGTCTGAGCAATTGATAATCCAAAGTATTACACAAGGATTACCTACTGTTATCTCTGGGCATGGGGTGACATAATGGCTGAAACAGATCCAATGTGTCGTGTTTACATTCAGTGAAATGGACCATATTCTAGCCATCCACAGTCACACATGGTCTTCCTGCTGCACTACACACACTTGCACACAACCTTTCTTGATCTTGACAGTCATCTTCTTAATCTCACTTCTGACACCAGGAAAACAAATCCAGAGACAGCATGAGTCAGCCTTTCCCTAATATAGTGCTGACCTTTACCCTGTCTTGTGTAAAGATCACAATTGCAAGATGACTCAATCCTGTGCACAAAGAGATTCCTGTAAAGTCTGCATCGCCTTGCCTGCAATATGTGTCTTTACCAGAAGGCTACATTTGGTGTGGTGATTTGGCTATAAGAGCTCGTGAAGGGATTTAGAAATATCCCACAGGTGTCTCCCAGATGGACCTGTGTCCCTGGGGGGTATGTGGTATCACTAGTGTATCTGTCTCATACTCACTGGTGCTTAACCGTCATATACTGCAATACCCACTGAGAGCAGAGTCAAAAGCAGTGGTACTATTTTAATTCATGCATTTTGTGTCATCATGTGATTCTGAATAAGGTAAGACTATTTAAAGCACATTCAGAGTTTAACTTTGTGCTTTACTCATTCGACTGAGTCAACCTACTACATGCAAACCATCTGCTGAGCTGAAGCTCACTGCTACCATGAGGAAATCACCAGTTTTTTTTTTTGTTGTATCCGAATTGTCCCAGAATGAGTCAGTGATGAAGTTATCAGGCTGTGGGTTTGTTGAGATGACTGAACTCCATGCAGGAAAGACTTTGTGCTGTGATTAGAGCTATTACTTAGATAACCTTACCTTACCTCCGATGTGTGACCCTCAGGCCTTCCTTAGCAACAGTACACACGTTTTAATGGCTTTTTTAGCCATGAAACTAGTTTTCATATCATTCTCAAATTAATTTTGATGGTGTCTGGTCATGCAAAGGACTGATAAATACACACATGATTCCTGCCTTGGCTATTTACTTGCTGTAACACTTATAGCAAGCTAGCTTAGCAAACAAAAAACCCTTACTGCTGCTTTAATGTCTTTTCTACCTCCTTCCACTCACTCAGAATTCCAAGGATTCCAATCACGTCAGAACCAAGAGAGGGAAGGTGCGTCTACCCCGCGTGCTGGCAGCCATGGTTCAACCCGAAGCCCCCGCCAAAGAGGATCCCTACAGCCTGCTCAGTGCGTTCCAGGACCTTAGCTTCAATATGGGGATGCGCTCGGGCAAGAAGCACTCCAAGACCCCCACACCTGTTAGTACGGACTGTAAGGTCATGTGACCAGCTGGACCCTGCACTTCATGTTTCTATCGGACTGAAACTCACTCATCTTCGCTCTGCAGTACCAGCATGCTTACCATTGTGTTAACTCTCTGGTTAGAATCCCTTCAATTTTAACGCCAAATGTCATCAGGTTCTGGTGTATTATGGAGACCAATGTAAATGACACCTTTATGAATACACATGGAACCTTCCAGAACACAAACTACTCTGTAATAAAACATCAGCTACAACAGTTATCCTTTTTTATATTTTTGTTGTTTAATTCTCTATTAACTTTATTTTTTATAATAATCTATTACTCATTATAGGCCCCTGTATCACATCTAGAACTCTAGAACCTGTATTAATTTACTTGTACCCAACTCCCAATCGTTTGTTTCTTTATGTTCTTTAGATTCTGCTCATTCAATTAGAACTGCAGAACACGACGATTCACCTCAACCTCTAACAATACTTCAGTCACTTTAACCATAAACTGGAAGCGGGCAGAGTTTGTTTTGGCATCCCTTGATTTGATAAAACACATTTTCATCACATTTAATAAGACCCACGTGACTTCCCCTGTGTGTTACACTCAGATGATGACCGTCCACTACTAACCTGTCCTGCTTCACCACGTCCCTCAAACAGCAGTCCACTGGCAGAGAAAACACATAGAGATTATCATTGTGAAGATAACATCATGAAGGTCTATAGATTATTTCTCAGGTGTCATGCTGCACATGTGTAGTGTGCTAGTGAACTGGGATTGTTGGTGTTAGAGATATTAATTTTGTGATCCCAATGTCTCTTTCGTGCGTGAGTGTGTGTTAAGGGCCAACTCTTGGTATGGGATATACTTTTTTGAAAGTCCGAAAGAAAATTAATTCCACTCATTTAACTACGTATTTGTGTGAGTGTGTGTGTGTGTGTGTGTGTCTGTGTGCGCGGGCGCGCATGTGTTTGTGTGTGTGTGTGTGTAAGATAGTGTCCATATTTGTCATGAGATAGTTCTCTTGAACTTTTGTCCTTTAAGTCTAAATAAAGAGCGCGCGTTGAAAGATGGAGGGCAAACCTGGAGATGGATGAGACAGATGAGGAGAGATAACGTGCCAGAGAGGGAGGGAGCGAGGGAGAGAAGGCGAGGATCACCCCTTAGAGCAAAAAAAAGTTAAACACTGAGGGTGGAGAGATAGAATGAAATAGTGGACAAGACAGCAGAAGGAGGGACACCATGCGCTCCACTCTGCGGCTGTCTGCGGGTCCCTCGGCCTCCAGGGCCCCGGGGGTTTCCGTGGCCACCCTGGGGTATGAGGAGGCGCTGGCGGGCGGAGGGGCAGTGGGGAGGAGGAGAGCCGGGCGTGGAGAACGAGTGCGGCCGTTTGAGGAGATACCAAACACGGGGAGCAACGGATGGGTGAACCTGCTGCGCTTCTGGAAGGCTGGGAAGTTCAGCCACCTGCACAAACACATGGAGGACACCTTCAACACACTGGGGCCCATCTACAGGTAAGACACATACACAACACCTTCAACACAATGGGGCCCATCTACAGGTAAGACACATACACAACACCTTCAACACACTGGGGCCCATCTACAGGTAAGACACATACACAACACCTTCAACACAATGGGGCCCATCTACAGGTAAGACACATACACAACACCTTCAACACAATGGGCCTCATATACAGGTAAGACACATACACAACACACCTTTAACACACTGGGGCCCATATACAGGTAGACACATACACAGCATCTTCAACACACTGGGCCAGGGAGAGCTATGAACAGAGAGGGAGCAATATGACAAATGACTACCATGCACCCAATATTAGAGAGAGAGAGAAACGTTGTTCTGTCGGCTTGCTTTTACATTTTTTTGTGGTTTTTCAGTCAATGTCTATAGTCAACGATTAGTCCAATGGTTCAGAGCATACAAAACACTTGCTGCAATAAATGGTGACTAGAAGAGCAAGAAGATAACAATGCCTAGATTTTGGACAATAAACAATGCTTAGACAAGTCCTAGGGGCAGACTGATAGAGAGACTGAACACTTGTTAGCTGCTATGGATGTTGGCAGACTGATAGAGAGACTGAACACTTATTAGCTGCTATGGATGTTGCTTAAGATGAAAGTATCTGACGAATGTAAAGTGTGTTTTCCTCCTCTCCTCCCTCTTGCTGTGACTCCCCCTGCTGGCTGTGGGTGCTACTGCAGGGAGCACCTGGGATCTATGAGCACGGTGAACATCCTGCTGCCGGCAGATATCGGGGAGCTGTTCCGCGCCGAGGGCTTCCACCCTAGACGCATGACGCTGCAGCCGTGGGCCACACACAGGGAGACGCGGCAGCACTGCAAAGGAGTCTTCCTCAAGTATGGAGCACGAGAATGTCTATGAACTCTGGTATACAAGAGGGGGCATCTGTG
>NC_045162.1:11455321-11470321 GCF_900700415.2 Clupea harengus | reverse complement strand
AAGCTCGTATCCAGAGGGGGTATGAGCAAATGCAATCGGAGCTGAGTGGGGGAGTTAGAGGGGCAGGGCTGGGCAGAGGGGGACAGATCGGAGGGGTGTTGGGGCAACTGTTGGAGAAGGGGCAGCTATCTCTGGAGCTCATTAAAGCCAACATCACAGAGCTGATGGCTGGGGGTGTCGACACGGTGAAGACCTACACAAGATCAAGCACTATCTGTTTATCTGTTTAGACTTGTTTACCTTTTACACAATATTGTTCTGTGTGTGTGTGTGTGTGTGTGTGTGTGTGTGTGTGTGTGTGTGTGTGTGTGTGTGTGTGTGTGTGTGTGTGTGTGTGTGTGTGTGTGTGTGTGTGTGTGTGCATTCGTGTCCCAGTATTATGGGACATTGGGACATATGTGAAGATGTGTTTGTACTTCCATTTGCTGTGTGTTTGTGTGTCTGTCTGTGTGTGCTTGTGTGTGTGTTTGTGTACGTGTACGTGTGAGTGTGTATGTTTGTGTGCATATGATTTTGTATGTGCGTGTAGCGCTCCCCCAACCCTGTCACATGTGTGTCTTCAGACAGCTGTCCCTCTGCAGTTTGCCCTGTTTGAGCTTGCAAGGAATCCCGAGGTGCAGGAGAGAGTGCGAGAGCAGGTGCGGTCGTCATGGAAACGTGCAGCTGGGGATGTCCACAAAGCCCTGCAGGGGGCACCACTGCTGAAGGGGACAATGAAGGAGACGCTCAGGTGAAACAACACAGGCACACACACACACACACACACACACACACATGCATGAAAACACACAGCCTGAGAGGTCACCCAGCATTTCTAGTATAATCAGTTTTTTGTCTTCGTCTTGCTCAGTCAGATGTTCCTAAGCTCTAACAAACATTCCTTCAATTCCAATCAAATGTAAGAATTAAAGCCTGCAATTCCCATACAATCCCATACAATTTCACAAATTTGTGACATTTGACAAATAAAGCGGATAGTTCCTCACAGTCCTCTAGCTGTCCAATCAGTGTTTACAAACTTAGTGTTTAAGCTTTTTTAAGAATTGTGAAAAGCGCTATATAAATGTGATGTATTATTATTATTATTATTATTATTATTATTATTATTATTACACAAAATCAAAACCTCTAGTGTTCGGACACAGTCCTGCCTCTGTAAATGGAAAACAAACAATCCGAGCTAATCAACATGGTGCCTCAGGAGCATGGAAAGAGAGAGCTAAATCGAAACCAAATTGTGGCCTTAAATATGAGGCATGTTTGTGGATTTTGAATAGGTAGTAATGTCTTGTCTGGCGTGCCTTGGGTGTCTCTGCAGGTTGTACCCAGTGGGGATCACAGTGCAGCGCTATCCCATCCGAGACATCGTCCTACAGAACTTCCACATACCTGCCGAGGTGAGGCTGACCCTGACCACCCCTACATCTCCTCATTTCACCCTCCACTACCCCCAATCCCTCTCTCTTTCTCTCTCTCTCACTCTATCACTCTCTCATTCTCTTTCTCTCTGTCTCACTCTACCACTCTCTCCTTCTCTCTTTCTGTCTCAGCCTTTCATTCTCTGTGTCACTCTCTCATTCTCTCTCATTGTCTTACTTGTTCTTTCTTTCTTGTTTCCTTCACTCATTCTCTATCACACGCTCTCTCTTTTACGCTCTCTATCTGTTTCTCCTGTTTTGTGTCCATTTCCTTCCCCCCTCTCTCTCTCCCTTTCTGGTTATCTGTCTCTCTCCTCCCTCCATCTCACTTCCCCCTACCTCCATCTGCAATATGCAGCAGTTGCTCTCAGTCTCCTCTCCTCATATGCCTTCACTCACTCTGACCTCTGGAAAGGTCACTCTTGATGGTTGATGGCTCAAATGGTTTGTTTTGTTGTTGTGGTTCTAGTCTCCATGGGAGATGATGACATTACATCTATGCAAATGAGTGTGGAGGACTTCTGAACTCTCATTTGCTTCTGTTGTTGCAGTGTGCTTTAAGGACGTGGGACCCAAACACACTTTCATTAATTAGATTTATGTGTCTTTCTCTCTCTTCACATCTCTCTCTTTTATCTTTTTAACCACTGTTCCTTTCTCTCTCTCTCTCTCTCTCTCTCTCTCTCTCTCTCTCCCAGGCTCTGTATTCAGTACCCTTTAATGACATCACAGCAGCATGTACATTGTATTACCCATGTGATCTCTAGCTTTATTATATCTACCTTTATTATTATTAAAGGTTGTTATTATTAAAAACTAAATTCCAGCGTTTCTCTCTGTATTGGTCTCTCCTTTCCTCTTTCTCTGTCTCCGCCTCCCATCCCCCTCCCTCTCTCTCTCTCTATCAGACTCTGGTCCAGGTGTGTCTGTACCCTCTGGGTCGTTGTTCTGATGTGTTCTCTGATCCAGCTCGCTTTGAGCCGGCCCGCTGGGGGAGATCTGAGGCGGGGGACGCACAGGAGGGGGCCGGGTTCCGCTCGCTGGCGTTTGGGTTCGGGGCGCGCCAGTGCGTGGGCCGCAGGATCGCAGAGAACGAGATCCAACTGGTTCTCGCACACGTAAGCGAACACACACCATTACCAACACACACCAGTACCAACACACACCAGTATCAGTAGCCTCCTATACCTTTTATCTTCCACACTATTAGCACTATTAAATACACAGCTTTTCTATGCATCCCTGTAGCTGCACCTTCAAATATCACTGCACACTATTGTATAAGTGTTCAGTGCACACTATTGTATACAGTAAGTGTTCAGTGCACACTATTGAAGTATTCAGTGGAAATTGTACTGAGGCCCTCCTGTCTCTGGCACTACTGTGCCATTATGGCCACATCAGCAAAGCCTTTTTGAAATGTAGAGGCAGTGGGTGGGGTGGGGTGGGGGGGGGGCATGAAAGAGAGAGTAGATGACTGTGTAATGACATAATAAGTGGAGCAAAAAAAGGATGAATGCAAATTTAAATTGATAAGTGAGGTGAAGGTTTGGGCACAAGATAAGGGCACCAGAGAAGAAAGGAGGAGAGGCGGGAGGAAGGGAGGGGAAAGGCAGACCATTTCATCCTTTAATCATCAGTCCAATAATGTAGCTGTCAATGCTGTCACCATCTCCCCTCCCTCTTTATTCTCTCCCATTCTAGAGATTTATTCCTCCCTGTCATCTATGTCTGTCTCTCTCTCTCTTTCTTTCTCACACACACCCCACCCCTTTGACCCCTTCTATATTTCTCTATCTGTGTCACTCCCTCTCTCATCGTGGCTGTTATCTGTCCTATTTCTCCTCCCTTCATCCCCCTTTCCGTCTCTTCCCAGATCCTGCTAAACTTCCATCTGAGTGTGGCGTCCACAGATGATCTGGAAACCTCTTACACCCTCATCCTACAGCCGGAGAGACCACCCAAAATCACCTTCAGTACTCTCTAAGGATGCGTGCACACGCACACACACACACACACACACACACACACACACACACACACACCACACACACACACACACACACACAGATACACATACACTCACACCTCCTTTACACATACACACACACACATGCACACACACACACATACACACACACACACACACACACACACACACACACATATGCACTCACTTATACACACACGCATACATACACACATACACACATGCTTACATACATACACACATACACACACACATGCACACACACACACACACACATGCACACACAGACACACACACACACACACACACACACACACACACACACACACACACACACACAAATTCATCATCATCATCATCATTGTACAGTCGGAGGGGACATCTCAAGCAGATGTTGCTACTCTAAGGTCCACCACCAAACCCATACACACACGCCTCACAAAAATATCAATGTCAAACATAAAAATGTCATTCTATCAATAAAGGCTTGTTTTATTACTTGTTATTTCGTTTGTTTCTAGTCAAACAATGACAGGCAAGAAATTAGACCTTTGCTGTTGACTTCAAGAGGCTATAAAACGTGTCCATAGATTATCAAGAATAGAATCTCTGATGCATCAATGCCTTTGTTCACTCCTATCAATTTTTAAGAGATAAAGGATAAAGTCCTCATGACAAGTCATAGCACCTACTGTATCATCAGGTGTCTTTCGCGACAAATGTCCGGAAGATGGCGCTAAACATTGAAAAATTGCACTATTATCTCTCGACATCTTCACTTTACCACAGAAGTCTCATTTTGAGACGCCTTGGTTCCTTATTGCTGTCTTAGGAGTTCTCAGGTACGTTGATATTTTTTACCTCTAATGGAAAAGTTCCGACATTGCTCACTTTTGTGGCCTGTGCTAGGCTACTGTGACTTAAGAACGTTGGATGCCGTCTAAAGTTGTGCATTGCTCGGAAAATTACCTTACAGTATGTCCAAACCTGCCTGACGCCAAAGTAGTGTTGAAATATTATTTGGTATACGTGTAAGAGTCGGTCTATACCTCGTGGGACGGCTTGTGATTTTAATTTTAAATTATCTTTAGTTTTGCACGTCAAAAAAATAGCCGTATGCACACTTCTTTCAAAACACTAACACATTTTGATGAGAGCCACAGTTAACCCAATTGTATTATCAGACTTTAGAACGCATTCATCTGACCCTTATTTAGAGAAGCAGACGGCAAGTTGCTATGCTGCTTTGTGTATGCTGAGGAAGAGGGTTGCAAGTTGGCATACAAAGTACTGTAGATGAGGGGCGTCAGTGGGCGCTGTTACTAGGCTGTGCATGCATGCCCGCTTCGGCACAAAGGTTACCCGTTGTTTGGCTAATGATTTACGACCTGTGTTAATAGCAAGCGACTTTTGCCAATAAGGCCTGGAACCGAAAAGAGCAAGTTACTGGATGCATCACTTAACCACCTGGATATCCAGTGTCTGCCCACCCAACCACACACACACACACACACACACCCACACACATCATGGTAGTGCTCGCACTGCCTCTCTGAACAGGGTCAGATTTTATGGAATCCAAATATCATCCATTTACAGGATTCCGACCAAAATAAAAAAAAACAACCAGGTGAATGACATCAGAGTTTACTGTAAGAAAAATGTGTCTGAATCAATCCCCCCCCCCCCCCCCCCCCCCCCGATCAACCTGCCAGCTGTTGTTAACTGCACTGTGTCCAAAGGGAGAGAGGTGGTGAGTTTACTTTTCCCTGGCCAGGTCAAAGACTCTAGTAAAAGTGAGGTTACATCACTGGGTCATTGGTGGTACGTGAGGTCAGGTGAAGGACCGGGGGAAGGGAGGTGTGTGTGTGTGTGTGTGTGTGTGTGTGTGTGTGTGTGTGTGTGTGTGTGTTGTGTGTGTGTGTGTGTGTGCGGAGGGGTGGGGGTTACAGAGGGGGATGAAGGAAAGGTCTGACACGGAGATTGAACGCAGGCTTAAAAAAAGAAAGAAAAAGAAGAAACCGATGGACAGGTGGGGCAACCCAGAGAGTAGAGATTAGCGTCAGCGCGGGGATCAATACTCCGTGTCAGGAGCACAGTGCACTCCAGGTAGCCACAGCACAGCACAACAGCAGTCAGCTCACATTAGCACACAAGGAAAACCACAGCATGGACGGTGAGTCTGGCTCAGGAAGTCTATAACTCATACCTTCAACTCTTTAAAAACTTTTAAATTAAATCACTTTTAAATGAGGTTTCTCTCTAATGGTAAAGTTTAAATTGCTGTTCCCATGGTGACAAAGAAATATTTTCCAGAATGGGCTGAATAGTCCAGGTCTATTCTATTCTATTCTATTCTGTGCAGTGAGGGTGTGCAATGGAGCAAGGCCAATGTTAGTTGATTTATAAACCACATTGCTGGAGATTCTGAGGAAGAAAAAGCTAAAGGTAGACGGCCTCTCTGTGTTGAACTAGAACTCTTTAAATGTGTGAGCCTTTCAGTGTTTTCTCTCTGTGAGGATCAATTGTTCTGTTCCGAGGAACCAAGCTAAGATATTTTTCAGTGCATAGAGAGACTGTCAGTAAGACTATGTAAAGGCCACTGGTCATGGAGTGATTTATGGGGTCTTATACAAAATGTCACTTTTAGATTTCAAGATTTTGCTGCAAAGTTACATCACATTTAGACATGACGTATGCATAGTCAAAAGGGTCAAACGAACATAATAAGTTTCAGGTTGGGTTTCAGGGATGAAGAATTGCATGTCATGTCTTTCACTTGCTTTCATTTCATCCCGGACTTTGAGGAGTCTTTTCATTTCTTTTGTCTGTGGAATCATACATTCTTCAGAGGCAACTGAAAGCCTCCTTCACTCTTGAATGTTTAGTTTTTCAGCGATTGGTTTAAAATGGCTTTGACCGGATGCCATGAAGCAGTCGAAGGACAAGGACAATTACATCATCATAATTATAATGCCTTCCACATTTTCATCAGCATGTCTGCTTTCGTCCAAGCTCTGGTATTCCTGGAGACCTTTCAGACATCTTAGGCTGTTCAGTCAGGACTGGTTCATTTCTTGTTCATTTAAATTCACTTCTAATACACATCCGTTTTTTTTATAAGAAATTGCAGTGACAGTACCAGGATGTGCGGTATGAATAAGCATGTTCTGAAGTGAGTTCTTGTTGTCCTTTCAGGCTTAAGGGTAGACACCTAAACCGTCTGGCTATGAGGGATATAACCTTAAACAGCTTTGTGACTGCTGTCATATGTGTGTGTGTGTGTGTGTGTGTGTGTGTGTGTGTGTGTGTGTGTGTGTGTGTGTGTGTGTGTGTGTGTGTGTGTGTGTGTGTGTGTGTGTGTGTGTGTGTGTGTGTGTGTGTGTGTGTGTGTGTGTGTGATTTTGTGTGTTTGTTGTAGTGATGCAGGCTTGTCAGTAGTGTTAGTTGTGAGTGTTGAGGGGCTGTCCAATCGGTTTAGTGTATTCCAGTTTAGTGTATTTCAGGATAGATGGCATAGACCTGACCTCTCTGTTCCAGAGTCCAGTCAGAATCCACGCCAGAGTTGGCTATTATCTGGGTTTGGTCTAGCTCTGTTATCTCCTACACGGCAGCTGGAAGCTCAGGTATTCAGGAAGTTCAGGTATTCAGGCCTTTCTCTGTGAGACCCTGTAATCTCTTGCAAGTCTCTTCTCTTCTCACACACACACACAAACACAACTTACACACATTGAGACACGTATACAAACACACACGACCTATGACCCTGCCTTCACCTCCTGAGCGTATGTGAACTTTATGCTCAAAGGTTGAAGTCACATACATATCTACAGACACATTCTTTGCCTCGCCCCACCCTTAGATACACACTCGTTGAGTCAGTGTACCATATCCCTCATACATCCATTACACACACCGATCTACCTAAATCCCTCATACAGCCAGGTCCAGAGGAATCAACATAGACCAGAACCCTGTCTGACTGAACAACAGCCTTGTAGAGACCAGGTGTGACTTTGGCGTGGTGTGTTCGGACACAACTCGTCCGTGTTTAGGTCAAGAGTGTGTCGAGAGCTAACCAGGCCGGGTCTCTCTCTCTCTAAAGCCCAGTCCTGACCCGACAGGGGGGCCACTCGTGCCTGTTGTTGTCTGTTGGAATCCACATGGCTTCTGTGCTCGTTGCCTTTCGTAACGTGCTGCTTTGGTTTATTCCAAACACACACTTGGACACACTCATAGTCCCCCTCCCACTCACATGTAGCCCAGATCCTCCCCTGGCTGTCCCCGGATGAATAACGTAATGTACTGTATGTCTGGCTCTGAGAGACACGGACTCAGACATTACGCACAGGCTTACAGGTAGGCAAGAGGGGAACTGACCACAGGCAGATGTGTCTTCATCTAGTCTGCTCTCTCTCTTTCTCTCTCGCTCTCTCGCTCTTACTCCTTTTTTTCTCTCTCTCTCTCTCTTTCTTACTCGCTCTCTCTTTCTCTCTCTCGTTCTCTCTTTCTCTGTCCTCCCCTCTGTTCTCTCTCTCTCACTCTCTCCGGACTGTCATGAGGCGGCCCTGTTTAACGGTCTAATGATGGTGCTCCCCCTGGAGAAATCTATCCTTATTATGCCGTGCTCTGCATTGACGTTGTTGCAATCGAAGAGCCAAATATTAGCCTACGTGACTTAGCTCCTGCAATGGAAAGAGAAAGGCTGACAGGGCCGATGAGGGGTCTGTTCCTGTCAACATTCGTGCCACTTGGGAAGGGCCCTGCAGTGGATAAGCGCCTATGAAGGGCATCACTCAATGCATCCACACAGGCGCTACATACTCCACACTGATCTATAAAGATGCTAGTGATAGACACAGATTCACGTCCATAACATTACACAATGACACACACTCAAAATGTGACTACGTGTGTGTGTCATTGTGTGATGTTATGGACGTGAATCTGTTTTGAGTTTGATGTTGGTCATTTCATGGGTTCACTGTGGAGGTTTATATGCATGTTCCCAAGCCTATGTATCTGCAAGACTGATTGTCTTTCGGTGTGTGTGTGTGTGTGCGCGTGCGTGTGCGTGTGCGTGTGCGTGTGCGTGTGTGTGTCCATCCTCTCCCTTGACCTATTTCTGGCTTGTTGCACCAAGCCGGGTGTCCCTCTCAGCTCTGGATTCTTGACACATACAGATACCTCCACAGGGCACTGTGTGTGTGTGTGTGTGTGTGTGTGTGTGTGTGTGTGTGTGTGTGTGTGTGTGTGTGTGTGTGTGTGTGTGTGTGTGTGTGTGTGTGTGTGTGAGAGAGAAAGAGAGACAGAGATGTCTCTGAGCATGTGTATTTGTGTGGTGATCTTGAGAAAGGTGTTGGTGTCGCACTTGAGTGTTCCACTTGAGTGTATCTTAATGTGTGTGCTAGTATGTTTGCGTAGTTTGCTCTGTGTGCGTGTGTATGTCTGTGTCTGAGTGTGTGTGCGTGTGAGAGTGTGTGTGTGTGTGAATTGGTGCATGTGTACAGGTTGTTCCATCTTTCCCCATGGCATTCAAACACCACCCTGTCCGTTTATGCTCTGCTCTCCTCTCTCCCTCTTTCTCTGTCACTCTCTCTCTATGTATCTATCTTTTCACCCCATCAACACAGAGCCATAACAGGTATTGACATCTTCTTCAGTCCCCCCCCCCCTTTCCCTCTCACCTCTCATTCTGCCTCTCCTTCGCCCTATGACGTCCCTCTCTCTGTGGTGTGTCTCCTGCTGGGCGGTGTGCTGAGTTCTGACCTTGCAGATGGACTGGATTTTGTGTGGGAACTCTTTCAGCTTTATTCCACTTCACTGTCACACTGTCACACTGCCTCTTGCTGTCACCCTGCACCGAAGCTGAATGACCCCAAGGACACTTGAGTGTTTGCCACACATGCACACACATGCACACCCACACACACACACACACACACACACACACACACACACGCACACACACCCACACACACACACTCACACCCACACACACACACACGCACACACACACTCAGGCACACACACGAACACACACAGGCTTGGACACAAAACCACAATTCTTGCCTTTTCAAAAGAGTTCCATGTGGTTAGACCTGGGTAGAAGCCTCTTTAGTAAGGTCTTTGAATAGAATAAAAAAACGAAATATGATTCATTTTTCACATTTTTTTCTCATATTTTCTCAAAGTCTGTCTCTCCTGTCACTTCTCTCCTTCTCTCATTCTCATTCTCATTCTCTCTCCCTCTCTCTGTCTTCCATCTCTCTGCCTCTCTCTTTCATTCTCTGTCTTCCATATATCTGCCTCTCTTTTTATCATTCTATATCTCTCTCTTCTATCTCTCCATCTCTCTTTTCTTTTCTTATCTCTCTCTCTCTCTCATTCGCAGGGGTGCCTTTCAGCACAACAAACTAAATTGCTTCAGCTGAGGTCTAGTGAGAGGCATAAAATGATAAACACTGTCGCTTTTATCCAGGACTGAATGGAATGAACGCGTTCATAGCATGGTGCATTTTAGATATCAATCAGTGGATTCACGGAAAACACCGCAATTTCTTTTTCACCCAATTATGGGATCAATGTTAGACTTCACTCTTGATTTGCACAGAACAATCATGAGTTTACCCCTGTTGTTCATTCTTTTTTTTCTGTGATTCTGTCTTTTTATCCTTCTTTTCTCCATTCAGCGCCCCAGTCTGTCTCTCCCCCTCACGCCCACTTTCTCGCCCCCCCGTCTCTCACAGCCCGTATTCGCAGGTACTCTGACGTCATGTCTCTCCCCGACTCCTTCATCCAGAAGCAGCAGCTGGACGCCTCCATGGCCGACACCTTCCTGGAGCACCTCTGCCTGCTGGACATCGACCAGGAGCCAATCATAGCCCGCAACACTAGCATCATCTGCACCATCGGTCAGTAAGGCCACGCCTGATTGGTTGGGACTCTGATTGGGGGCTTTTGGCTTTTGAGTTGGCTGACTTCCCCAGCGATTGCTGAGAGAAACACTTTGCTCTGGATGATGACACACACACACACACACACACACACACACACACACACACACACACACACAAACACACATTGTTCATGGCTTTCACATGCTGCAGCCCCACCATCCTCTGTCCACTTTCTCCCAGCTCTCAGGTTGGGCCCACCTCATAGTAGGTTTGCTGTGGAGTTACATAGACTAGCCCTGTTGTTTGGGCCCACCTCATAGTAGGTTTGCTGTGGAGTTACATAGACTAGCCCTGTTGTTTGGGCCCACCTCATAGTAGGTTTGCTGTGTGTGGAGTTACATAGATTAGCCCTGTTGTTTGCTGAAACGGTGACTAAAGTCAATAGCATTCACCTGAGTATTTGGTACAAACTGCCCTTGCCTCCTCAGATTGTGTCTTTGTATTGGTGTCTTTGGACAGTTATATAGCAGCATTCTACCCATCTGAGAGCAGTTAAAGATCCTTATGCTAATACGCTTCATGCTTGAGATGCTGGGCCTTAATGCTAATATACTCCATGCCTCAAGTCTGCATAGTAGCAGGAGAAGCACCCATGCAAGGCCTTATTCTCTGCCCTGTGGGGGCAGTTTGAGGTTCATTGTCTCTCTCAAGGACAGTTATAATGAGCTCCATGCAAATGTAGAGTTTTCTGATGACGAGACAATCTCTCAATTTCCAGCCATTACCGCCTTTTATTTGTTTGATCTGTTATCTCTCACCACCTCTCTCTTGCTCTCCCTCTCTTTCCAACTATCACTCTCTGTGTTGCCCTCTCTCTCTTTGTGTCTGTCTCTCTCTCTCTTTGTATCTGTCTCTCTCTCGCTCGTTGTGTCTGTCTCTCTCGCTCTTTCTCAGGCCCAGCATCTCGGGCGGTGCCTAAGCTGCAGGAGATGGTGAAGGCCGGCATGAACATCGCTCGCCTCAACTTCTCCCACGGCTCACATGAGGTGAGATCAGATAGTGTCTCCATGCACTTACGTGGAGTGTTTTGGTTAGAGTTGAGGTTAAGTGTGTGTGTGTTTTCAGCTCTCAGCTCGTGCAGGCAGGGTGACTTTTCTTTTGTGGTCTCACTTTGTTCTTTTTGCCTTTGTGTGTTTTTCCTGCTCCTCAGTATTTTTCCGTATCTTGTTGATATAGTTTTACTTCTTCTATAGTAGTAACTTCTTTTACGGTAAGCTAAGGTCAAATCACTCTGTCTCTCTCTCTCTCTCTCTCTCCGTCTGTTAGTACCATGGTGAAACGATACGGAATGTCCGTGAGGCTGTGGAGTCCTTAACCTCTGACCCCCTCTACTACCGACCTGTGGCCATCGCCTTGGATACCAAAGGCCCAGAGATCCGTACAGGACTCGTGCGAGGGGTAAGAACAAGGAAGTGACATCACGATTTCCCTGTTTCCCTGTCACATGTTTCCCTTTGTAAGTAAAAATAGGAAGTAAAAGTGCCGAACGTTTAACCCAAGGCTAAAGTAGAACGCCTTATGAAAACATGGAGGTCAGCAAGCCTAATAAACCCTTCCCTGTGCAAAGACTAAATATAAAGTAGACCTATCAGTGAAAGTATTGTTCTGAGTGTTCTCTTACACACGGGCAACCCTTGTAGAATAACAGTTCTTAAGAATCTTAGCGTAGCTATGTCAGTTATCGGACAGTTTGTTAAACATCGATCATTCTGTTAAACAATCGATAAGTTTAATAATGGATTAACATGACAATGCGAACGTTTGCCGATAACACACGCATGCCAGTATTTAACACTGTTACGATAGTACTGTAAAGGGTTTGTAGAGTTGCTCTACCTGACTATTGACATAATGAGTGAATGACTATCTGGAGCCTGAGGGTGTTTGACCAGCAGTGAGTGGCCACTAGTTGCAGACGTATGAATCATTGTCCAGGCAGGCTAGTGAGGGGCAGAGTGGGGGTGGGAGTGGTCTCTAGCTGCTGGTTGTCGTGACTGGTCAGATCAGAGAGTTCTTGGCAGAGGGCACTGGCACAGGCTCAGGAGACTTGGGTAACCATGGCGAAATGGTGTTTGTGTGTGGGGGGGATGGGTGGGTTGGTATTGACAAAACCTTAGTGAGTTCAGATCTCTGAACCTGTTCAGTTTCCCTGTGTGTGTGTGTGTGTGTGTGTGTGTGTCTGTCTGTGTCTCTGTGTGTGTGTGTGTGTGTTTGTCTCTGTGTGTGTGTGTGTGTGTGTGTGTGTGTGTGTGTGTGTGTGTGTGTGTGTGTGTGTGTGTGTGTGTGTGTGTGTGTGTGTGTTTGTTTGAGTTGGAATACCCCTTTAATCTAGCCTGGGTACCAGCCGAACTTAACCCCGCCCACAACATTTGAGGTTGGGAAGTTCGGTCTGGCATTGCTATATTGTGGCAGAACTATGCCCGCACCAGAGCTGCGTACCAATCAAATTGTCAGGGCGGGCTTTATACGATGATGGACAGATGATCAACAGTAACGTAATCAACCACGTCACCAAAGAGCGCTTGGGTTGAATTTGTTTTCAACAAACATGGCTGCCGCTGGCCTCTGCCAACGAATCTGTTTTAGAAGACATCGACAGCGCATTCATTTTGAAAGAGGAACAGAGAAACGCGATCAAGGCATTTGTCGATCGAAAAGATGTTTTTGCCGTCCTTCCTACGGGATTCGGTAAAAGTTTAATTTATCAGCTGGCCCCGACGGTCGCTCTGATTGCTCTGATTGGTTGGTCTATCCAATTGTGCGAAGAGGCATTTTTTTTCCTGGTTCGGTTGAAACACGCCCCATAATCACAGCCCAATGGAGCAGTATCAGACTCATATTCTGACTAGAATTATGAGTATGACAACGTCAGGCTACCTTTAATCTCCATGTGGGAGCAAATCCCAAGATTAAGAGGTGATATGAATGTGGGGGTGTATTTTTGTGTCTGTGTGTTTGTCTGTCAGTGTGTATGTGTCTGTGTGTGTGTGTGTGTGTGGGGCGGGGGTTATGTGTGTGTGTGTTGTTGTTAAAGCGCCTAGAGACAATTGTATTGTTATGGCGCTATATAAATAAAATTGAATTGAATTGAATTGAATTGTTGTTCTGGGACACACAACTATTGTATGCATGTGCATGTTTGTATATATATGTCTGTAACAGATGTATGTGTGTGTGTGTGTGTGTTCTTATTAGCGAGCAGAGGAGGAGGTAGAGCTGGTGCGGGGAGCATCAGTTCGTGTGGTAACCACGGAAACGGACCGTGATAAGACAAATGGTTCCGTGATCTGGGTAGACTACCCCAGTCTACCTTTAGTGATCAAGAAGGGGGGCAGGATCTATATCGACGATGGGCTCATCGCCCTCAAAGTACTGGAGATAGGTAACACACATACACACACACACACACACACATGCACACACACACACACACACACACACACACACACACACACACACACACACACACACACACACACACACATACAGTGCATATAGTATGCACACACAGGTATTCTACGAAAACAATCCCCCAACATCATCCACACACTACACACAGTATATACGCACTACATATATACAGATTAAACACACAGATACACAGTGTATACACAAATACATGCATGCATACTGAACAGACACGCATACTCCACACAATCTCACAAACACACGCACACACACACACACACACACACACACACACACACACACACACACACACACACACACATATGCATACTGCTCTCACTCACACAAACCCACACACATATACGCACACACACACACACACACACATAGACACGCATACTCCACACACTCTCACAAACACACACTCACGCACGCACACACACATATGCATACTGCTCTCACTCACACAAACCCACACACATGTACGCACACACACACACACACACGCAGAGATACACAGACATACACACTTGCACTATCCAGGAGGGAGGGTGTTTGCAGAGCGAACCTAGAGGCTGATGGGAACCCAGTCATGTGCATACATTCCTAATAGCTCGGAAAGCATGGAAAACGCCAGGCATTCATCTTCAGCTCACTGATCACAGGACAGAAGGAGCAAACACACCCCCCCCCCCCCACACACACACACACACACACTCTCCCACACTCTCCATTGGAGAAAATACACTTCAGCTGTTCTCTGACCAGCTGTCAAAAGTATGTCTCCTGAGCGAATCACGCCAGACATGATGATGATGATGATGATGATGATGGTTGTTACGCACTCTGCACCCCCGCTGGCCTTGCAGTGGCAGTGCAACAGCTTTTGGGTGGTAAATGGGCATCATTTGCTTGATTGTCTACAACTGAGAAGCCAAGCTGTTTGCCTTCAGAAGGGGTCTTGCATTCTCACCATGGTTTAATGCTGCTGCACACTATGGTTTTGTTCTTTGCATTTACTATTTTATCCCCTATTTTCTCCAATTTATGTTGTGGCTCGCGAGCCGGGTCGTAACGATTATGATGATGATGATGATTCTGTGATTCAGTGGCTGCCCGAGGTCAGCTTCATATTATGTTCACAGCTTTCTCTCATGTCTGTGTGTTTGACCTGGGCCCTCTCTCTTCCTCTCTCTCTCTCTCTCTCTCTCTCTCTCATTCTCTC
>NC_045162.1:11437821-11445321 GCF_900700415.2 Clupea harengus | reverse complement strand
ACCAACTGATAATCAGTCAAGGCACAGTTGCAGCAGTAATCAAGAGGTATCCCTCTGGAAAATCAGTGTCAATCATAAGTGTGTGAAGCGCATTGGGTTACTTCTTGGTATGAAATGCGCTGTATAAGTAAAGTTTGATTTGATTTGATTTGATTTGATTTGATTTGATTTGATTTGATTTGAGGGAGCCATAGTACCACTAATCAAAGCCCCAGAGGTCGTCCTCCTAAACGGTCACCACAGACAGGGTGCAGAGGTCGTCCTCCTAAACGGACACCACAGACAGGTTGCAGAGGTCGTCCTCCTAAACGGACACCACAGACAGGTTGCAGAGGTCGTCCTCCTAAACGGACACCACAGACAGGTTGCAGAGGTCGTCCTCCTAAACGGTCACCACAGGCAGGGTGCAGAGGTCGTCCTCCTAAACGGACACCACCCAGACAGCAATCTACTTGCGCAATCTAGCTCTGAAAAACAGACGGGCAGGTGCCTCAGACTTGGCACAGTGTCTATCAATAGAAATCAGAGTTTCTGTGACAGCTCAGGCAGTGCGAAGGACATTGCACAACAGCAACCTCTATGGAAGGCATCCAAGAAAAAAAGCCCTTGCTTGCTCTTCAGCACAAAATTGCAAGATCAAACTAAGCCTGATGAATATTGGAAGCACATTCTTTGGTCAGAGGAGACCGAGCTAAATCGTTTTGGCTCAGATGAGACCCAGCATGTTCAGGTTGAACATGGCCAGGACTGCCACAGTGAATGCATAGCCCTGTTCAGTGTGGACATGGCCAGGACTGCCACAGTGAATGCATAGCCCGACAGTGAAGCACAGAGGTGGGAGTGCACAATTGCAAAAGGTTTTAGGGCATTTTTAGACGTTGACATTTTTAGATAGCACCGTGAATGCCTGTGGACATACCAAAATACTGGCCGACAAGAGGACTCACAGTCTCCAGAGGCTTGGCAGAAGAGGAATATTCAAACATAACAATCCAAAGCACACTGCCAAAATCACACAAGAGTTTCTAAAGAAGAAAAAACTATGACCTGGCCAAGTATGTCTCCTGACTGGAATCCAGAGGAACACTTTTGGGGTACTTAATTGGGGTACTTTGGGGTACTTTATTAGGGAAGTACCCCAATTGTGTGTTTATGTGTGTATCTGTGTATATGTGTGTGTGGGTATGTGTGTGGTGTGTGTGTGTGATGTGTATTGTCCCTGTAACTGTTTGTGTTTTTGTGTGTGTGTGTGCGTGCGTGTGTGTGTGTGTGTGTGTGTGTGTGTGTGTGTGTGTGTGTGCGCGTGTGTGTGTGTGGTGTTCCTGTGTTTCTGTGTGTTGATGTCTCTCTCTGTCCACTGCAGGTAAAGCACGTGGCTTTTTTAAGCCGGGGGACATGGTGATTGTGGTGACCGGCTGGAGCGCCGGATCTGGACACACCAACATCATGCGTGCAGTCACCGTGTAGTGACCTGACCGGGACCCTAACTGAGCCCTGACTAACCTGACCAAGACCTCAGTGAGACCTGACCGAGACTTTACTGAGACATGACTGTAACCTGACTGAGACTTCAGTGGAAGATGATGGAGACCTGACTGAGACTTCACTGAGACATGACTGAGATCGGGTTCGAGACTTGAATGAGATATGACAGAGACCTGACTGAGACATCAATGTGACATGACGGAGATTGGGTCGAGACTTGAATGAGATATGACAGAGACCTGACTGAGACATCACTGAGACATGACGGAGATCTGACTGACAACAATCTAATCACGAAACCCCCTGACTACACACTCGCAGCCATGAGGGAAACGACTCACACGTCAGCCAATAGGAAGAAGCCTGCTGTGTGACTGCGTACACAAAATGGTTCACTGCTTAACTATCTGCTCATTAGCCTATTGTTTACTGCCATGCATAAATAAACAAACACATTTCTTAGCATTTCATCAGCATGTGGCTTACCAGTGCAGTCTTCTGACAGGCACCCGGCGAACAGTGTTGATATCTGAATCAGTGTGTGTGCACCTTGTGTGGTTGTAAACGATTCCTGCTGACTGAGGAAGGGGCTAAATGTATTAATTCAGAGATGCTTGAGTCCCGCTCATGAGTCCTCAGTCAGTGTGCCAGAGGATCAGAATGGTACTAAACACATACAGTATGAGTGAGTGTCCTCCTCCTCCTCCTCCACCTCCTCCACCTCCACCTCCTCATCTGCCAGCTGCTTATGTCAATCTGGGAAAGATGTGCAGTCACAGGGGGCTGTCCTCTGGGAAGACTACACATATGCTACACCACTGAAATCACACAAACACACAGTTTAACTCACACACTGTACTCACAGGCACACACACAGAGGCACATGCACACATTTAAATATACAGTACAGAGAGAGAGAGAGACCTAAAAATACATGCCATACTCACAGATACACAAAATGCACACATTAACATGTAAATACGCACAGGAATTGGTATAGATAAATAAATAAATCATAATTGCCTGCTATAAATGTATTTTGTCATTTAGAACGTCACAAGACTGAGTGCGAGGGCTAAATACAGTTCTTGAGTCTTGAGTCTTGAGTGTTAGCTTTCTTGGTTTCAGTCCACACATTCACACACAGACAGGCATCCACACACACACACACACATACACATCAACACTCAAACACTCACACACACACACAGCACACACACACACACACACACATAGCGCACGCTCTCTCACACACTCACACACTTGAAGCCACACACCAGGCATTTCAGTGCTAAGTTCTGAGAGTTTCCCCCTAATCTGCTTGCTGTGGCTGTCAGCACTAAGCTGGCGCAGTAATCTGGCGGAAGACGTGTGATCAGTCCTCTCTGCCTCTTTGCCATTTCTGCCTCGCTGACTTCATTGTCCTCATCACAACATTCAGAGAGGACCTTAGAGAATCTTTTCAATCAATCAGTCGTTTATTTATCTATCAACTGTAATTACATTTTATCTGTGTGTGTGTCTGTGTATGTATGTATGTATGTATGTATGTATGTATGTATGTGTGTGTATTTGTGTGATTGTGTGTATGCTACTATAAAGGTGTGTGTGTGTGTGTGTGTGTGTGTGTGTATGATGAGTGTATTTGTGTGATTGTGTGTATGCTAGTGTAAAGGTGTGTGTGTGTGTGTGTGTGTGCTAGTGTGCATGTGAGTGTGTCCATTTAATCAAACTAAACAGTTGCACCCTGCTGTCTTGCGCTGCGCTCTGCGATGGCTGTCAGAGCGATGTGAACTCAGAGCCTTCACTCAGAATTACCCCCAACACCACACATCAGCAGACACATTCACTCAGGGTAACCCTGGCAACAGCTGGATATGGGCCACAACTGGACGGAAGAAAGATTCCTGCGTATTAGTCCTCACTTGAATTCACCAAAGGAGCACATGCACCTATCTCTCTCTTTCCCTCTCTCGCAATAAGCTGCCAACTATGAGGCTCAAACACAAAAAACTGGCTTCATATTACAGGTGTAAAGGATGAATGGAATTTGTTCTTCAGAGTAGGACAAGTGAAAGTGGAGAATCCTCATGAATGGCCACCTCTTTTCTGTCTGGGGTAGGTAGGGGCCATCCTCAGCCTCAGTTGAAGGTCACTGTGACCTTGAGACGGAGTGACCTCTGACCCAACCCCTGTGCCAGTACAGAACCTCTCTGCTCAGTCTTAAGCAACTCATACCTGCATCTGCTGTGGGAAGAGCCAACTGATACAACTAGCTCACGTAATTAGGCTGCCGTAACCAACAACAACCAACAACAGATGCCCTTTTCCAGTCATTAGTCATCATAACAGTTGATGTCTGACAATTTGAAAGGGGCATGTTACTATTATAACAGTGATGGTCATGACAACTCTCAAGACTTTTTGTTGCCATAACATCTTATGCCAGTTGCTACTAAGCTGTCATCGCATCATACAGTTACCAGTTACTATGATGTGACCCTGTTACATCACTGGACACTGACTGTATGAAATCTTCCATGACATGCTCACGGGAGTCTCGTGAAGCAGGGTTCAAGTGATACCTTCTTTTCTTACTCGGATGGAGACGATGACAGTGTCCTGTTTATCCTGGGAATCCACCCCGTGACCTCAGTATGGCAAGTGTGCTGGAAGTTCTGCCAAGGGGAACCTGAACATGATGATCACTGCTCCGCTTTAGTGTCCCTAATGTGCTCTGCCTCAGGGTTCTTTCCTTAGTCACAGTGTGTGTGTCTCTGTGTCTGTGTGTGTGTGTGTGTGTGTGAGTCTGTCTGTGTGTGACTGTGTGTGTGTTTGTCTGTGTGTGTGTGTGTGTGTGTGTGTGTGTGTGTGTGTCTCTCTGTGTGTGTGTGTGTGTGTGTGTGAGAGTGTCTGTGTGTCTGTGTGTGTGTGTGTGTGTGTGTGTGTGTGTCTCTGTGTGTGTGTGTGTGTGTCTGTGTGTGACTGTGTGTGTGTTTGTCTGTGTGTGTGTGTGTGTGTGTGTGTGTGTGTGTGTGTGTTTGTTTGTATGTGTGTGTGTCTCTGTCTCTGTCTCTGTCTCTCTCTCTCTCTCTCTGTGCATGTCTGGTTTAAAATTCTGGTAGCTTTTGTCTCATTTGCTTCAGTCAGTTAAAACTAAATTCAGCTCTCACCTAGGCTATTTAACTTGATCCTATCCTATGCAGCCTATGTGACTACACTAACTCACACTCAATATTTTTTTTATTATCTCAAAGTAATGTCACTTTATGCCTTTAGATAATTCATGACAATATGGTGCACACATTTTATATGACCACCATTTGACTCTGTACTATGCCCTTTTAAATACTATGATACATGACATCATCATATGACGGCCTCCCGTGTTCATGTCCGTGCAGACAGTGTTGTCTATCTTTCGTCGGGACTGCACCGTGTCAACGAGCCAGCAGGCCAGCGACTGTAACTGTCCTTAAACTAATTAAGCGTATCCCTGCTTCTCTGTCTCTCTCTGTCCCATCGAAACTGAGGCTCCCAGTTCCAGGCAAGTGGAATATCTCTCTCTTCTGTTTTCTTTTCTTTTCCTTCTCTTTCCTGTCGTCCTTTCAACCTCTACCCCTTCCGTGCGCGTTTCCACATCCCCCCGCTCCCGCGACAATTCCCCGGTTGTATTGGTGAGAGTCTTGATGACGCGCGAGCCATACCTGTGCTGCCTAGGTCTCCTACCGGCCGGGCACTCAGCCTTGGGGAAGGGTGATGAGGATGCGCTGCCATGGCAACAAGACGTTTAGATTCAGACCTTTGTGTATTTATTTATTTATTTATTTCATATTACAGTCGCGTGTTTGCGCTCCTTCGCCGGCACTAGGGCGGCGGGTGGTTTTCTGAAGTAGCGTCTCGGAGCTGCCTGGACTATTTCATCTTTTGCCTGGATATTTTCGGATTTCTGAGGAGATCTAGGGGCGTATTTTATACCCACGATCAACAAGTTGGGGTCGCTCGAGACAGTCTTGGGGTTAGGCTGTCGCTTCTTGGGGTTAGGCTGTCGCTTTATTTCCGAAACTGAAATAGAAGCATCCTTCTTGTATTCAGATTCGGCGCAATAGAAACAATACAGCTAAATCCTGTCGGCGGAGTAGTCAAAGCGGGTTTTTCAAGTATGCCAAGGAAGAAGAGAGACGCGACTTTAAAATAACATCGCTCAGAGCATGGACATCGCGGGGAGAACATATTCAGCTAAGCTACCTGTCCAGGTTTCCTCCAGACGCTTTCATTTCACCGTTGGAGCACCGTGACACTTTTATTTATTTATTTATTTACACCCGGTGAGCGAAACCCTGTTGCGTCTATGCTCTTGACACGTCTAAGGGTTGTCAACCTGTACAATATTCTGTCAGGACGGTATGGATGTACAGCTTTCAGTTGGTAACAATTTATATCTTCGGATGGTCCACCACTGTCTTATGTGTGTTTTTGTGAGCATGTGTCAGTATGAATCAGTGTGCGTGTGAGTCAGAGCGCGTGTGTGTCAGTAATGCTCTCTGTGTCGGGTGTAGACGACCCATCTATTCCGGTACGACCTGAGTGTCCTTGTCATTCGTAGATTAATGTATCAATACTACTACGAAGTATTCTGGATAAATTAAGTCCTTCAAAGCATTCGATGTGAAGAACATAAGACATTAAAGTCAGACTTATCGATCGAAGGAAGATCAGTAGCTACGGCAACAATAGTCACGGATAGACGTGCGCCTTTATGTGACAGACCGGGAATCCAGTGCCAACATGCCCGGCGTCACAGCGCTGAGAGCAGCAGAGATGGGGAGAGGGTGGGCCTACAGCGGCGTCAGGAGCTCCAAGGACAAGGGAAAGGATGAATGATGATCGGCGAGGACAAATGACTAAAGCGCGAAAGAGTAAAACACTTGCGTTGCGTTATATCTAAAATGGAGGGATTTGTCAACTGTTTTAATTGGCAGCCTCCAAGGGCATAGAGGTGAGAACCATGGGCGCTAAGAGAGGGCGGAGGTGTGAGGAGCCGTGCGTGCGTTTTCTGCAACTGCGGAGAGGGGAGGAAACAGCTATTTATCCGTGAGGTCACGTCGGTGTTTTTTTCGAGCGCGCATTTCCTGGTCCACTGAAGCAGACAATGGGCTTCTTGTGATATTAACTCTTTTGTGGGCTTCTTGTTTCTGCTGTTGCCACGCTCTGTAGACAGTGTAACAGGTGATAATCAAACAACCGCGCGGTTGCGGGTGAGTGTGACCCCCTGCCCGTCATGGACGGGGTGGGGGGTGGAGCGGGCACCCCTGGGACTGGCGGCACAGGTGGGGGCCCAGGCAGCACTGACTCCCGCCCCACCCGAAACGGTGACTCCAAGCGACGCAGCAAGAGCAGCCTGCCGTCGCCAGGTTACCGCCTGTCCCAGGCTTCGCTGGAGGGGGAGAGGGCGGAGCCTGTTCGCCGCCGCCTGTCAATCATGAGCTCCTCCCGTGACGGCCTCCCCTTCCGGCCGGCAACTGCGGCCGGGACCCCCACCACCCCGATTCCTCTCCCTCCACCCTCAGGGCCGACCCCTTCTTCAGCCCCCGGCACGGTGCAGCGCTCGGTGGGCTTCACCGCCTCCCGCGCCGCCCTGGCCTCCACCTCCTCCACAGGCACGGGGGTGATGGTGGTGACGGCGGGGCCGGAGACCACCACCACCACTGCCGCGGGCAGCCCCGAGGGTGGCCTGGGGCTGGATGGGGAGGACTACAGCTACTCCAACCAGTCCACCTTCATCCAGAGGCAGTTCGGGGCAATGCTGCAACCCGGGGTCAATAAGTTCTCCCTGCGCATGTTCGGCAGCCACAAGGCAGTGGCCATGGAGCAGGAGAGGCTCAAGTCGGCCGGGACCTGGATCATCCACCCCTACAGCGACTTCAGGTAAGAGACACCAACACCTGCAGGAGCACCAGCGGAGGGGTGAGGAGGTGGAGGCGGGGGTCCAGTGAAAGAGAGGGTCAACCAAGA
>NC_045162.1:11425321-11432821 GCF_900700415.2 Clupea harengus | reverse complement strand
TAAAGGGAAGAAGAGGAAGCTATTGGATTCAAACTAGCCTGGATACCAGGTCGAACTTAGCCCTGCCCACAACATTTGAGGTCTGGAAGTTCGGTCTGGCATTGCTCCGTTTGGGAGAAATTATGCCAGACCAGAAGCTGTTCTAACCAATCAAATTGTCAGGGCGGGCTTTATACGATGATGGACAGATGATCAACCGCAACGTAATCAACCACGTCACCAAAGAGTGTTTGGGTTGAATTCGTTTTCAACAAACATGGCTGCCGCTAGAGAGCTGAAATGTGGAGATTCAAGTCTGTTTTAGAAGACATTGACAGCACATTCATTTTGAAAGAGGAACAGAGAAACGAGATCAAGGCATTTGTCGATCGAAAAGATGTTTTTGCCGTCCTTCCTACGGGATCCGGTAAAAGTTTAATGTATCAGCTGGCCCCGATGGTCTACGTTATGGTCATACTACGTTGCTCCGATTGGTTCTAGGTACAGTATATCCAATTGAGCGAAGAAGCATTTTTTCCTGGTTCGGTTGAAACACGCCCCGTAATCACAGCCCAATGGAGCAGTATCAGACTCATATTCTGACTAGAATTATGAGTGTGACATCGTCAGGCTAGATTCAAACGGCACTGGAGCACAACACCTGTGTACTGCTTAAGGATTCAGCATGGAGGTGACATATCATTGGTGCACAACACCTGTGCACTGCTTAAGGATTCAGCATGGAGGTGACATATCATTGGTGCACAACACCTGTGCACTGCTTAAGGATTCAGCATGGAGGTGACATATCATTGGTGCACAACACCTGTGCACTGCTTAAGGATTCAGCATGGAGAAAACCCCAGTCCTAATTAAAAATGTTATCTGTCACTTTCTCGTGCCATGGCAACCTCTGACCATTCTGAGATGACCGTATGCAAATCGCCACAATTAGTCTTACAGCTATTTAAACAGAGTATACATAATTAATGAGCAGTGCCCTGAATCACCACATAATGTATGGCTGATTCATAATTCAGTCATTGGACCTACAGCTAATAACCTGTGAATGACCTGTGAATGAAAAAATGATTGACAGAGAGAGAGAGAGAAAGAGAGAAAGAGAGAGAGAGACAGAGAGAAGGAGAGATACACAGGAAAAGAGACAGCAAGACAGTGAGAGAGAGAGAGACACAGAGATATTACAATATGCACATATACAACTATAATATCCTAAAATAACAAAATCATGTACAGATAACATGGAGAATCACAGATTCAGTCATAAAAAGGGGTAATTAAACAATCTGTTCAAAGTGCAGAGAGAGAGAGAGAGAGAGAGAGAGAGAGAGAGAGAGAGAGTTTTCTGTGGTCTGGCCATCTGGTGAATGGAGCAGATATAGGCCATGCCCCTGTGGATGCCACCGGTGCATGCAACAGGGTATCTTTCCTCTGCGCCATTTGGGTCTGGAACCGATCCAGCACTGATCCGACACCGATCTGGCTCTGGTCTGGCTCAGATCAGGCTTTCATCTGACTGTCATACTGTTTGGGATGCCATCCAGCCTACCGCAGCTCCTAAGCGAGTGGCCTAAATCCTGGACTAGAAAAATGGAGCTAATGCTCCCCTAGAGAAACAGGGGGTTTGATAGCAGCTCGGTTAATGAGAGGGAATCCTCTACACACACACACACACACACACACACACACACACACACACACACACACACACACACACACACACACACACACACAGTTACTTTACCACAAAGGAACAAGTAAACCTTGCCGTGTGTTCACATTTGTGTGTGGGTGTGTTTTTCTGTTGGCTGCCCGGACTTTGATCAGTGGGTCACATATCAAGAGTTGTCTTTCCACAGGCGTGCGCACACTCACACTCTGTCTTTACCTGCTCATACAAAGACAGAGAAAGGGGAGCAGACATCACTCAATGCTTCAGATCACTGGAGATCACTGCCCATAGGTTTATTTGCAGACATCACACCACGCTTAAGATCACTGCCCATAGGTTCATTTGCAGACATCACGCAACGCTTAAGATCACTGGAGATCACTGGTTCATTTGCAGACATCACACAACGCTTAAGATCACTGGAGATCACTGGTTAATTTGCCACAAACCAGGGAGCATACGGTAGAGCAGCCTGAGTGAGAGAGAGGGAGAGAGAGAGACAGAGAGAGAGAGAGAGAGAAACAGAGAGAGAGAGAGAGAGAGAGATGTGAGAGTCAAGCAAGGATTTAAAGGGCAATAGAAGCCACTCATAAAAGGGACGCCGCTGATTATTATTTTGCCATTATCACCTCGCACCAGGTGTGTGTGTGTGTGTGTGTGTGTGCGTGTGTGTTTAATAATGATGAGATGATTTATACTGTTGTGCTGTATACAGTCGTTGGTTTACCCATCCACCCACAGAGCGCCAGTAGGCTCAAGGCTGGAGTTATAGATCTAGACTAAGGACTCACAGTACTCTAGACTGAGGACTCACAGTCTTCGGATAGTGGCTTACCCTGGATCAGGTCCAGAGGCAAGACAGAGCCGTTTCCAGAGGCAAGACAGAGCCCTATCCAGAGGATATTGTTGTCTTGGTAGGAGCCACCTAAAGGTCCTTTAATGTACCTTTACATTGAGGAGCCCAGAGATGAACTACAGACTCGAATCACTATGAGGTGAACTATAGACAGGAACCTTCATGAGGTGAACTATAGACAGGAACCTTCATGAGGTGAACTATAGACAGGAACCTTTATGAGCTGAGCTATAGACAGGAACCTTTATGAGGTGAACTATAGACAGGAATCTTTATGAGCTGAGCTATAGACAGCAACCATTATGCTGTGAAACACCAGACAGGAACCTCCCTCAGGTAAACTACAGACAGAGGCTGATATTACTAACTCAGCTGTCAAATGCATGACCTGTGGACCTTTCACATTTGCTCCAAGTGTTTCTCCATCTTTTGGGTGTTGCTGTGGCATCTCAGACTGAATTCAATTTAATTTATTCTGATAGCACCAATGACAATGGCTCCTCAAAGGAAACGAGGCCCAGCTGGAGATCCACTGCATGTGCGCTGTTGATTGTTGTGTGGTGGTTTAATCTGCGCATACTTCTACCTCTGGGCTTACTCCTGACTGTTCTCCTGCTGATCCCAGTATCCTCTCTCCGTGCATGTGTGTGTGTGTGTGTGTGTGTGTGTGTGTGTGTGTGTGTGTGTGTGTGTGTGTGTGTGTGTGTGTGTGTTAACGCACATGTGCCCTTTCATTCCCCCTCCTCAGGGGTCACACGGGAACAACATGTCTATTTTAGGGATTTAAATCACACAACTCAGACTTTTAAACAGGGAAATCATATTGAGACCACAGATGATATCAGTGAAGTCTTATTCAACAGTAGATATATTAGTAAAATAACCCAGCAGTGATAACAGTAAAATCATGTAGACCAGCAGTGATGTCTTGTCAAAATAGTTTGAGTGTCTTTAGAGGTTGTCCCTCCCTGTTAAAACCAAAAGGTCAGAGAAGTGCTTCCTGTCAAGGTTACTAGATCATTAGACGTGATTTTACACATTACACATGAGATTAGCTATTAAGTGTGACATGGCATTATCTGTTGAATGTGGAGTTAGCCTTACAGTTTTTCTCAATTGCTAACACACATTTTTTGAAAGCATGCCTCGTTTCCTCAAAACTCTAAACACAAATCCCAAAACCACTCACACAAAATGCAAAACCCTTTATACATCCTGCAAAAGGCAACTTTGCTTTCAAAACAGTGTTATGTCACCTCAAAAGGGTACTTTGTTTTCTAATGACAAACACAGCCCATTATATGAGTAGACATTCTAAGCATCGATTGAACACTGATGTGCTCAATGGAAAACACTACTATGAAATGGGAAAACACCAGTATGAAGGCCTTATCAGGAACATTATGTTACTATACGCTTACTCCTGTAGTAAAATATAACTGTATAATGTTTTTACGCAAATATAAAACAACACACAAATATACAGTAACAACTAAAATATTTCTTTATTTTTTCCAAAAGTGCTGTAGCCTATACATCACAGCAAACACAAATGAATGTGTAAATGATTTGCACAGAACAAACAATAGGATATAGGCCAGTACAGTCAACAAAAAAAAGAAAGAAAAATGTAAAATAAAAAAGGAAAAAGGACAACAAAAAAAAGGAAAAAGGAAAAAGGACAAAAAACTACTGCATCCTGTTCTAGCTCAAGACAATATTGACAATGTGCTATCAGAAATAGACCTACACAGTGTTGTGAATGTTGTTGCATTTTGTGTGAGTGGTTTAGGGATTTGTGTTTAGAGTTTTGAGAAAACGAGGCATGCTTCATGTGTGTAAGCAATCGAGAAAAACTGTAACATTGGATTGGATTACAATACAGTACAGTAATGTGTCAGTGCTGATAGGACGCAATCAGTTGTGAAAATGTATATGACTTACTTGCACATAGTCATAGCATAACTGTTTGACTGTCGGAGTTTCTGACAAAAGGCACCCTGTACACCTGCTTTATTCTCAAGGTGTTCCGCCTTAGAACACAGTCCACTGTGGCTAGGCTCACTGTATTGATGTTTAGGAATTAGTCTTGGTCATCAATGATTGCACTTTGTATTTGTTTACGTAATTTTACAGATACAGTACAATGGAAAATACAAGAATACTATGCTCCTGATAAGGCATTCAAACTAGTGTTTTCCTGTCATAGTAGTGTTTCTTACCTATTCCCTCTTCTGAATGTCCAGAGAATGGATGCAACTGAGAAGCGGCTTATATTTGGTTGAACCCTCTGGCCAGCCTCCTGCATGGTCAAACCATGGTTGACCATATGTTTGACCACAGTGGCCCGAATCTCATCAGAGATAATGGCTCTCCTTCTTGCTCTTTCTCTTCATCCTCTTTCTCCTCCTCCTCCTCCTCCTCTTACTCTCACTCCTCTGCCTTTCTGATCACCTCTCACTTCAATGTTGCCATCAATTGTTCTCCAAACCAGGAGCTAACCTGTGGCCATCATATTGCTAAAGCTTTGATTTCAAATTGCACAACAGCCTTTGAAATGGAAGTTTTGCCAATTGAATAGCAGTGTGTTCTGTCTGAAAACAAGGAGGTTTTGGCATTGATGAAGTGTGCAAAGTAGAGAGGATGGTGTTTAGTGTTTTGAAGAAAGTGTGGTTAACAATTGAAATTTGTGTCTAAAGCAGATAATTGTGTGTTGTGAGTTGAAGAAAGTGCGGTTAACAATTGAAATCTGTGTCTAAAGAACATAATTGTGCTTATAGTTTAGCAGAATTGGTTTAGGGAGTTGGCACATGAGTTACAGGTTGTGGTCATTGTGCCATAAGTTCCAGTTTTTGAATGTAATCAATCGAGAAAAACTGTAAAACCTGACATTGCACATGTGACATTAGGCTTAAAGTCTGAACTTACACATGCAATGTCATTTCTAGTCATTTCTGTGGTGCTTTAAATCCCTGCCTCAAGGCTGCCCTGAGCGGCTCCCATTGTTAGTGTGCTAGCACTAGCACCGCCTGATGTCACCTTTCCAGAGCGGGATTCACAAAGGCTGTCAGTATGTTGTGCGCTCAGAGAGAGAGAAAACTACACCACAAAGATGGAGACATATTCAAACACTCACACACACACACACACACACACACACACACACACACACACACACACACACACACACACACACACATGGTAGGACATGAGAGCCCAGCACTTTAGAGTCAAGGCCGAGGGCAGGACATACACACACACACACACACACACACACACACACACACACACACACACACACACACACCTTCATATCAGGAGCAGGTTCACACTACTTCATCTCTTTAACCACATAACTTCAGGTAGAACATGATCAGAGCCCAGCACTTTAGAGTCAAGGCCGAGGGCAGGACATACACACACACACACACACACACGCCCACACACACACTGATATAGAGACATGGTAGGACATGAGAGCCCAGCACTTTAGAGTCAAGGCCGAGGGCAGGACATACACACACGACACACACACACACACACACACACACACACACACCCACACACACACACACACACACTCACACATTCACACACACACTGATCTATGAGACATGGTAGGACATGAAAGCCCAGCACTTGAGTTGAGACAGAGGGTAGGATGGAGGGCGACCTCCACTTCACAGCCTAATTACTGGTGTCAGTGCTGCAGGGGAGATGAATGATGTGCTCTGTTTAGGGTGTCCCAGTAGGTGTGTGTGTGCGTGTTTGTGTGTGTTTGTGTGTGTGGATGGGCGTGTGTGTGTGCCTGTGTGTTTGTGTGTGTGTGTGGATGGGCGTGTGTGTTTGCGTGTGTGTTTGTGTGTGTGTGTGTGTGTGTTAAAGAATAGCCTCAATACAGATTATTTCAAGGTCAGGAGTGTAACTGCATAATCTTCACTGTGTCAGAGTGTGTGTATTATGTGTGAATGGGGGTGGGGTAGTGTATGGACAGTATGTGTGTGTGTGTGTGTGTAAGAATGCATGCCTAACCCAACCCTAACCAATTTTGCAGGCTCTGTCATTATTTTATGTCAGTATTTGTGTCTCTTTAGAGGACACAGCAGAATTTTCTGCAATGTAATCTCTTTCTCTCAGTCTTTCTTTTTCCATCTCTTTTTTCTTTCTCTCCCCACCTTCTTCCTTTCTTCCTTTCTCTTTTCACTTTTCATCATTTCACATTCTAACAGAGGAAGAGGAAGCTCTTTCTCTCCCTCTTTGTCTCTCTCTCCCCTTTTGTGTCTTGCTGGCTCACACACACACACACACACACACACACACACACACACACACACACACACTCTCTCTCTCTCTCTTCCTCTCTCTTTTTCTCTCCCTCTCTCTTTCTCTCTCACACACACACTCTCTCTATCTCTCTCTCTCATGCATACACACACACACACTCTCTCTCTCTCACTTACACACACACACACACACACACACACACACACACACACACACACACAATCTCTCTCTCTCTTTCCCACATACACACACTCTCTCTCTCTCTCTCACACACTCACAGACACACACAGTCTCTCTCTCTCTCTCTCATTCTCTGTCTTTCTCTCACACACATGCACACACACGTGCATGAGCACACAGCCTCCTTGTTAGTTCCAGTGCTATGAGTCGTAATGTACCCAGCAGGTTCTCTCTATCAAACACTGACATCATACAGCACTCCACCGCCACATTAACACACTGAGGAGGAGATGATACAACTCTCAATGCCATCACTGAGCACACATACACACACACGCATACACACACACACACGCATACACACACACACACACACACACACACATGCATATACACACACTTTCTCTATCTTCCTCTCTCTCTCTCTTCTCTTTGTCCCTCTCCCTCATTTAAATACATAATTGTTCTCCATCGCACTCACACTCACACTCACACTCTCTCTCACTTG
>NC_045162.1:11407821-11420321 GCF_900700415.2 Clupea harengus | reverse complement strand
ACCACTTGGTCATACACATTCATATATACATACACACATACACACAAACTCTCTATCCCTCTTTCTCTCTCTCTCTCACACACACACACACACACACACACACACACATACACACATACACACACACACACACACACACACACACACACACACACACACACACACACACACACACACACACACACACACACACACACACAGGAGTGAATGTCCTGTCAGGATTTATTTTTCAAGAATGACCGGCAGACTATTACCGCTTGCATAGCACTCAGGGAGTAATTGCTATGCACAGAGAGGAGTTTTCTTTAGAAACTAGAGTGTTTCAGATAAAAGCCCTTTTAGCGCTGTGCACGTGAGGTTCTTCTGAGGCTGCATGAGCTACGCAGAGCTGTTCAAAACACATCACTGCATAAACTACTTTACTCTAATGCCATGAGAAGATAGGCGGATGAGAAGCTTTAATTGCAGTATTGTATGTAAAATTTCAACTGCCGTATTTTGTCATGCTTATAACGCCCCTCTGTCCTTCCTCCTCTTCTCTGTTCTCTTGTTCTCGTTTTTCCTTCTGTGTCTCTCTGTGTCCCTCTCTTCCCCCCCCCCAGAATGACACGTGGGGGGTGCAGTACACCTACGCCCTCTTTAAGGCCATGAGCCACATGTTGTGCATCGGCTACGGGGCCCAGGCCCCCGAGGGCATGACGGACGTGTGGCTGACCATGCTGAGCATGATTGTGGGCGCCACCTGCTACGCCATGTTCATTGGCCACGCCACCGCACTCATCCAGTCCCTCGACTCCTCACGTAGACAGTACCAGGAGAAGGTGAGTGTGTGTGTGTGTGTGTGTGTGTGTGTGTGTGTGTGTGTGTGTGTGTGTGTGTGTGTGTGTGTGTGTGTGTGTGTGTAGAGCCCTCCATAGCACACTGACTGAATGATTGGTTGGTTGATTCATTGATTGTCTGATTGAGTCAATGATTTGTATGTTGGGATTGGTTTGAGGACCAGGATGTGTTAATCCATGATTGATTTGGAACGGCTCTTGATAATAATGTTCTCACTGCGCACAAATGTAAAACGGAAAGCCATATTAGGGTGGCGGTGATTGACAGTTTTATATCCATGCAGTCCATTTACATCCTGTAAATAGTTTAACAGGGTTTCAAGATGTCAAGCCCCCTCAGTGGTTCCTGACAGTGCAAATCAATGAGAATAATTAAAAAAATGAAATGGTGTCAGATTTATGTGTCGTGTTGATTTTCACCTCTGGCCCCTAGCAGCATGTTGTGCTGTGTTAACATGCTAACCTCTGTCCTTCCTCTCTCTCAGTCACATAAGGTCATGCCATCCATCCAGTGATTGTGCTCGTCTGTGTGTAATTAGTGGATGGATGCATCACTCACGCATGGCCACTGCCTGTGATCTCCGTCTGCTCTGATTGGATTAGTTAATGTGCAGTGTGGTCGTCTGTGCATGTTCCGCCCGCCGGTGGCAGATCCGGTGATAATTATAGTTATGTTCTGGCTGATGTTCCGGTGATGTGTAATCCTTGCCTTCTGTCTCTAGGATGGAGTTATGTGGAATGGTTGTGTTTTGCCTGAGGGTGCCATGATCTGTGATCGTTGTGTTCTGTCTGTAGGATGGGTGATGTGGAATGGTTGTGTTTTGTCTGAGGATGCCATGATCTGTAATCGTTGTTTTCTGTCTGTAGGATCGGTGATGTGGAATTGTTGTGTTTTGTCTGAGGATGCCATGATCTGTAATCGTTGTTTTCTGTCTGTAGGATTGGTGATGTGGAATTGTTGTGTTTTGTCTGAGAATGCCATGATCTGTAATCGTTGTGTTCTGTCTGTATGTTTGTGTACATCAGTATAAGCAGGTGGAGCAGTACATGTCCTTCCACAAGCTGCCTGCAGACATGCGGCAGAAGATTCACGAGTACTACGAGCACCGCTTCCAGGGGAAGATGTTCGACGAGGAAAACATCCTGGGGGAACTGAGTGAACCACTCAAGGAGGTATGACTTTCTCTCCCTCTGTTCTTTTTTCTCTATTTTTCTTTCTCACTCTCTTCCTCTTCATTTCTCTGTAACACCCTCCCTCTTTCTCTACGCTCTTTCTCACACATACAAAATTGTACACACTTGCATGCATGTGTTTCAAAGGCACATACAAATATGTATGTATACATATATATATATTTATATAATCGCATTCACTGCTACAAACAAACTAGATCTGAAATAATCTACTCTTACAATATAATTCCACGTTGTATTTAGTCCTAACATTAAAATGCAAAACCCAGTTGTCATTAGCATCATTCAGCATCAGTTTATTTCTGAATTCTAATCTCTGAATTCAATTCCATCCTTTCCTTTAATCTTCTCTTTTCCCCTGTTGCCGTTCTGTCTTCCTGACCTCCGACCCCCACCTGCAGGAAATCGTCAGCTTCAACTGCCGCAGTCTGGTGGCCAACATGCCCCTGTTTGCCAACGCGGACCCCAACTTTGTGACGGCCGTCCTGATCAAGCTGTGCTTCGAGGTGTTCCAGCCGAACGACTTCATCATCAGGGAGGGCACCATCGGCCGCAAGATGTACTTCATCCAGCACGGCCGCGTCGGCGTGCTCACCCGCGGAAACAGGGAGACCAAGCTCAGCGACGGATCCTACTTTGGAGGTTAGTGCCGTCAGGCAGTGGGCACATACACATCCAGGAGGGGAAAACCAGAGTTGTAGCCACAAGTTGTTGTCCTTGGTGTTACTGAAGTGTGGACAGAGGATTGATCCTGTTCTGATGGCCAAATCATAACTAAGGTGTCAGGTGTTTAGAGAAACTGATCATTATTTATCGTTATTTATGTAAATAAACACATTCTTTATTTGGGTAGGCGCAGGCTGTTTATAGTCTGGTTGAGGAAGTCATGAAATTACATCTCTGATAAGCGTTCTTTTCGTTTTTTTCCTGCATCTCAAACACACATATCTCTCCTCACCCCCCTTCTCCCCGGTCCGTCAGAGATCTGTTTGCTGACACGTGGTCGTCGGACGGCGAGCGTGCGAGCTGACACGTACTGCCGGGTGTACTCTCTGAGTGTGGACAGCTTTAACGAAGTCCTGGAGGAACACCCCATGATGCGGCGAGCCTTCGAGACTGTGGCCGCTGACCGCCTCGACCGCATCGGTAAACACACTTCTCCAATGCTGCATTAGGTCGCATCATTTCTCCATGTGTCTGTTTACCTGTATCTGTCTAAATTATAACAACAGATGGAAGGCAGATGTTTTATCAGTACATACAACGCAATACTCAACAATCCTGCCGTGTGCCATACTTCTATCGCCATAATCTAAATAGTTTGGTTAACACCACATCAGCCATGTGATGTTATGGTTGTTCTACTCCTCTTCTCTCTCCTCTCTCTCTCTTCCGTCTGTGTCCCTCTGTACACCCTCTCCTCTCTTTCCCCTATCTTCTCTCTCCCCCTACCCTTTCCCGTTCTCTCCCTCTCTCGTAGGCAAGAAGAACTCCATGCTGCTGCGTAAGGCGTCTCAGGGCGGCTCGATGGCGGGCAGTCTGGGTCGTGGTGGTGGGGGCAGTCTGGGTCGTGGTGGCGGGGGCAGTCGCGGGGGTGGTGGCGCGGCTGGCAGCCTGGCAGGCCTGGGCTCGTGTGACAGCGTGCTGGTGCAGCAGATCGTTAAGCACGACAGCATGCCAGCCATGCAGGACATCACCGCTGCCGCTGCCGCTGCTGCTGCCGCTGCTGCTGCCGCTGCTGCTGCTGCGGGCACTCGACCAGTGTCCCCGCGCCCCCACCCGCTGATCTGGGCCCCGCTGGTGCACGCCCCACTGCAGGCGGCGGCGGCAACCACCAACGTAGCCATCGCCCTCATGCACCAGCAGCAGCAGCAGCAGCAGCTTCAGGCTCTGGGGCAGGGAGCCCTCTTCTTGCCCTCCCCCTTGCCCCTCTCCCCCTCCCCTTCCGGATGCCCCCTCTCGCCTCCGCGGCCCCCCCTTCTCCACCCGCGCCAGTCTGTCACCTCCCTCCTAGGCATGACCACCCTGCCTCCCAGGGGAGTCCCCGTATCCATGACAACAGTGCCCTCCCCATCCTCAATGGGCCCCCCTACTGCTGGAGTGGGCGGAGCTCCAGGAGGAAGTGGCGTGGCTAAAACTACGCCTACTCCTCCATCGTCGGGACCCGCCCCCTTACAAGCTGGGCGGGGTCTTCATTACAGTCTCCGCCTCCATGCAGAGTCCCCCTCAGCCAATGGCACGGGAGTGGGCGGGGCCACGACTCCACCCTTCAACAAATTCCCGGCCCCCTCTGCGGGTGGGACGGTTGCCACGGCGGTGGCGTCCCTGCCGCCCGACATGCGCAGTCTCATGTGCGGCCAGCAGGGGGCGAAGGAGGCGCTGCTGCGCCACAGCACCCAGGGGCTCCCCGCTCTCGGACGGCTGACCCAGGAGGCCCGTTTGCTCTCGGCCTCCCAGCCCTCGCTTCTGCACCGCGGCTGGGCCTGCCCCCCGCTCCACCGCAAGGCCTCCGGGGGAAACCTGCTGCCCGCACCCTTCCTCATGCCGCAGGGGCAGCCGGCCAGGGGGGCTAGCGCAGGGGCGCTGAATTATAATACCCCCTTTGCTGCCCAGATCCTGCCCCTGGTAGCGCAGGTGCCCATGCAGACACGATCCCAGATGCCTCCATTGCCCCTGCAGGTTCAATTGGCACAGACCCACTATCCGGTACCTGCCCCCACCCCTGCACCTATCCCTGCTCCTGGTCCAGTGTACTCCTCCCCAAAACAGACGCCCTTCTCCTCCTCCTCCTCCCCATCTCCCGTCCCCATCCCTCCTGCCTCAGCTTCGGTTCCGACTCCAGTACGCCCCAAACCTACCCCCACGCCTCCATCCCGCTCTGCCTCACCCACCCCCTCCTCCACCCTACCTCCCAGCACTGGCACCACCCCGCTCGCCCCCCCTCACGCCCAACTGTCAAATATCAAGCCCAGCGCCCCCTCCCCCTCCCTGCCCTCCTGTTCCTCCCCCTCCTCTGTCCCCTCTCTCATCCAAAGCTCCCGCTTCAGACTGTCCCCCACCCCACTCTCCTGCATCAGCCCTCCTCCCACCTCTCCCCTGGCCCAAACCCCGAGCACCCCCATCACCACCCGCCCCTCCACCCAGACCACCAGCACCTCCTCTCCTTCTCCCTCCCCCTCCACGCGCTCCTCCACGGCCCCCCAGTCTCCCCAGACCCCCATCTTTACTCCTGTTGCCTCCCCGGCAGCTCCCATTACCTCACAACCCTCCAGCGCCACTCCCACCCCTCCTCCCCTCACAGCTATTCCCCCACCCCCCCACACCACCGCTGTCTCCAGCCTGACCCCCCCCTCAAGCCCCCTCCCCCGCCGTCTCTCCCATCTCCGTTGCCCCGGCAACCACTCCCTCTACCCACAGCGCCACTGCCACTCCTGCCCCCCCAGCGCCCCCCAAGGCTGGCCAAAAGGAGCCTGAACTGCCCCTGGCCAGAGGGGACTCTGAGGCCCCCCAAACACAAACTGCCTCATCACTTGTGAGGTGGGGAAGGACTGGAAGGGTCCATTCAGCACCGGATCTAGGGGGGTAAGTGCAGGGGGGTGACGTTAGTAGCAGAATCCGAGCCTACATGTGTATTGTGATTGTGTCAGGAGGTGCGGAGGGAGCTGAACCGGACAGACTGACGGAACAAGCTGGACCCGGTCTTGAGAGTTAAGGAGGCCGGAGCTAAAGTTAGGAGGGCCAGAGCAAGGGAATACTCCCAGACAAAAGAGTTAGATCACTGAAGAGATCTCAGACAGATCCATGGCAGGTCTGAACCAGGTCTAGACCAGAGGTGCGTTCAAAATACCAAAACAAAGGCAAACGTTTGGCAATGTTTTGAAACAGTTTTTCGTTTGCTTCGAGTTCACTGCGAGCGTTGGCAAACACACACAAACAGTGTGAGGAGAGCAAACATGGACGCTGGACGAAGGGTTACAGTTTAAATCGAAACAATTTGGAATGTTTACACAAAAACCTTCAAATTTAGAAGTTCAAAGAAAGCGTGTTTGCCTCTGTTCGCGGAAATTGAACGCAACTCTGGTGCTTTCTAGGACCAGGGTGTGACTCAAGACCTGGATGAGGATAGCCTGTATGAAGCACAAAGCGACTCAAGTGTTTAAGTACGTTAAAGGGAGAGGTGGATTCGCCATAACTAGGGGTGTAACAAATACAAGGCGATCACAAATTAAACAGAAAAAAAATACAAGTGGTGGTGTGGTAGTGGCATTGTGAGTTTAGTTATACTGCTGCCCCCTAGTGATGGTAAAAGCTGACGTCAAAAGGGATCCGGTTGGTCTCCAGCTCCGCCATCCAGCATCCTGTCCTCACATTCACCAAAGTGTAACATTTTTGTCATAAGAATAACAATAATGATGATGACTAATATTTTAAAATAGTAATAACTGTTAAAAAAAAACTATCAATAATAATTATTGATCAAAGTAATTAGGATCAGTTCACTTGTAGTTTGTTGTCTCAGGTGTTTGGTGTTAGTTTGGACACTTACAGTACAGCCTTGACCTTCCTGTTCACACTGACCACTGTAATTGAATTGTGTTTTATCGTGTTGCACTTAAATTGCTCCCTATACCACAGTGACCGTACAGTGCTTTAGTTCCACACTAAGTCCCCTGTAAATACATGCCTCTCTCTCTCTTGATGTGTCCATGTATGTCACCTTCTCTAACACACAGGTGCCCTGCAACTCTCTTTTGGTGTGTGTTATTTAAAGACATGCACACACACACACTAACACACATACACATACACACACACACACACACACACACACACACACACACACACACACACACACACACACACACACACAACCATACACATAGAGAGACACGCACCTTGGTACATAGGCTTTTTATCTCTGTTTACCTTTCATCTCTCTGCTTTTGTAGCCTTAGTTGTCCAGGAACCCACCTCTTCTGCCCCCTCTCTCTCTCCCTCAAAGACACACACACACACACACACACACACACACACACTTGCTTCCTGTCCCCCCTCCTCCTTTTGTTCTGTCCTGTGCTGTCCTTGGGTGTTTTGTGAGATTACGTTCTTTTTTAACCCCTAAAACCATGTTGCCTAGACTGTACATTTAAGAACCAAATGTTTTATTTTTCTTTGTTAACATAGCTTTAGCTTTTGAGCAAAAAAGTAAATAATAGATCCTAAAAATGACAATGATGATGATGACGACAATGATGATATTGATGATAAGAATGAACTGTGAAGATCAGGGTGACTGATGATAGCTATACGATTTCAAATAAAGCGAGATCAGAAAAAAATGTCTGTCCTCATTGTTTCTCAAAATAGCTTTGTGTTTTCAAGTGTGTGGATGTGTATACTATTGTATATGTGCGAGTATATATATAAGTGTCTGTGTGTGATTGCACAGCCACTCATCTAGTCAAGTGTCCCTGCCCTCTGGTGGCAGTCTCATTCATTTCCAGTGCCTCGTGTGTGTGTGTGTGTGTGTGTGTGTGTGTGTGTGTATGTGTGTGTGCGTGTGTGTGTGTGTGTGGGTGTGCATGTGAATGTGTGTGCTGCGGGTGTGCACTTGTGTGTGTGACCTTTCCTTTGGTGACCTGATCTGTAGCGGGTGAGAACAGGGCTTTGATCACAGCAAATCAGACCAGGATCAATGATGGAGAGAGAGAGAGAGAGAGTGTGTGTGTGTGTGTGTGTGTGTGTGTGTGTGTGTGTGTGTGTGTGTGTGTGTGTGTGTACCACAGTCAGTAAATTCACACAGCTTCCAGTATCCCTTCAGCCCTAGATGTACTTCTCTTTAGCATTGAAGGGCTCTTGGAGTAAGCTGAGGTCTCTATGCCATGACATGTTAGCCACAGGCTTATGACACCTGTACACTGACCTGTACACTGCACGAGTCAAAGTTCCCCAATTTTGTTGCTCACACAATACTGTGTGAACTTAAAACAATATATTTTAGTTTTATGTTTCTCTTTTTAAAAATAAGATTTAAAAAGTCGGCAAAGTTTTCCGTTTGGTTTTATATATGCACAATTTGGCCACAAGATGGCAGAAAACACCCAGGCAATGTTCAAACTCACTTCCTTGGATGCACCGGATGTAATGACAGACGTATACTTTAGAAAACGTCATTTTTTATGCTTCTTTTATACTCGGGTAAATCATGGAAATACATGATATAGACTTGAGCTCTGATAGGTTTAGTTTGCCATTTCTGATAGACCTTAATGTAAAAAAAATATAAAGTTACAGGGTATACAAATACCACTGTGTACCGCAAAGATTGGTGGTCTTAATTTGCTTTATGCCTTAAAAACTCCTGAAGCAAGGTGTATACAACACCCAGCAATATTAGGGTTATATTTTAACTATTCCTTATGGATTGGAGCATTATTTTAGCTTATTAAAGCATTTGTTTTTTATTCACAAAAAATGGCAGATTTCTCCTTTAACAATGAATTGTATTTTTTGTTTCACACAGGAAAAGATGTTCAATTCCTTGTGCTATTGTTTGGCATTATCGGTACTTAACAATACATAACAACAAAGAGACACCTTCGTGAGCATTTCACTGGGGTTGTCAAATGGGCACCTTCCTTCGTCAGTGTTTCGTTGAATTAGGACCACAGCACCTTCAGAAGGTTCAACAGTGGTGTCTGGGGTCAGACCCACTTCCCTCCATACTTACGACTGGTTAGGACATGTCATTACCAGAGACAATAGCAGATACACCTCACACATAACTGAGAGACTTCCCCACAACAACCATGACCAACTGCCAGTCCAGCCGGGCCCCTCAGCTACACTTACGCCCCTTTGCAGGGGGCTCTGATTAGGCGTAGGCCATCTTCAGCCATACTTATGTCTAGTCTAGTCAAGTATGAAGAATAAGGAATGAGAGCTTGGTAAGAATTTTTGAAGATCCCAGGGTCCCAGAGAGCATCCTGACAGCTCTGATCTGGGGTTTCATCTCCTCATGTTCCTCTCAGAGTGATCCACTATACTTCACGAGTGAAGGGGACCTGATTTTTCGGATACTTCTGAGCACCCCCCCCTAAAAAACACATACGCACATACACACACACACACACACACACACACACACTCAAACACAGTAGCAGTCACCACACACAGGAGCTGCACCAGCCAGGGTCGTGGGTTAGCGACAGAAGGGGAAACCACAGGCTGCTATATTTACACACACACACACACACACACACACACACACACACACACACACACACACACACACACACACACACACACACACACACACAGACATGAGAGCACAGACATGCTACAGTTTTGAGTGGGGTGCATCTGAGAGAGGTGGGAGATGACTTAGGTGATTCCTTCAGTTTCAATGACATTTGAAGCCAAGAAAAGTACAGTTCATTCGCACAGCATATTTCATATGTGAAGTGCTTAAGATGCTTACACAATAAAACACACTTGAAAAGAGATTAAAAAACATTTTGTATTACTTATTTATGAATTATTTATATTAGGGAAAATGGATTTATAAAGATTACCCAAAATAATTGGTTAATTCTGTATAAATTACCAAAAATAGCAGAGCTTTACCTTGGATCTAATGAAGTGGTTTTAAACCCAATAAGATAAATTAATTCATGAGACAGAAATAATAGCAAAACAATATGAAGTATACTATAGAAAATAAGCAATAAAAGTCTTTTTTTAAACTATTAAAATATAAAATGAATTCTAGAAATGAATGGAAACCTATGTGTGGGTGTATACACATGACTATGACTGCAGTATGTGTGTTTGAGTATGGCTGAAGTGTGTGTGTGTGTGTGTGTGTGTGTGTGTGTGTGTGTGTGTTTATGTGTGTGTGTGTGTGCACTATGTGAAACACAATTCACAAGGCCCTCTGTAAGTGGAAGGAGAAACAAACGGTAACTCTATTCTTTCTGTATCATTCTCTCTTTCTCTTTTATCTCCCTCTCTCACTTTCTCATGAGCCTTAATCACTGTTAAAAATTGTCCTTTGTTTTGGAGAGGGTGAATCACTTTACTGTACGTGTGACCTCCCTTTACCATAAATCCTGTTTCTCGCTGACGCACACCGCTTTATCCGCACAGAAGACACTCTGCTAACACAGCACACACCACACAGATGTTACGGCAATACATGAGCCACGCAGACCTCCTAGCCTACACACACACACACACACACACACACACACACACACACACACACACACACACACACACACACACACACACACACAGCCAGCAGCACGGCAGGATGGATGAGACCAGGACCCAAAGGCCCTAGCGTCCCTTCCCAGGCCCAGCAGCAGAGAGGACACAGGGAGCAGAGATGCAGAGAGCAGGGATGTCTGCTGACAGGAAGTTACTTCATCTCTGTGTGTCCTCACAGTAACAGTGCGTATATTTGCAAACATGTGATGTAAAGGTGTTAATCAAGTATTGCGAGAAGCCTATCCTCATCAGCATCTAGTCCAGCATATGCTCAATCTTATGCCCCCTTATTTCATTTATTGGATTTGCTAACTGATTTATTTTGTTTTATCTGATTTTTCAGATGTGCCCATGAGAGATATGGAACAGGTGTCTTTTTGTCTCGTCATTGGTGTTCTCTCCCACATCTGCTGTGTCACAGAGCACCCAGGAGAACCATCATCAGGGAGCCCTGGTGCTGGTCCAGATCCGGCCCACAGTCAGACAGAATGTGACTTAATAGCCTGGTTCAGTAAGAAGTCACACGGTGCACTGCAAAGCCAGATGGACAGGCAACTACTTGGAACTGGAAAGCCAAAGAGTAGAATGAGTTACCTTGCCTCATGACATACCACTGCTCACACTCACCCATTTAGTATATGAATACAACAAAAGCTTTCACGGAATGCATAATTATGTTGATGAACAATTAATAATATCTACAGTATCATACAAGGAGCACTGTTTTCTTTGTTTGTTTGTTTCGTTTCTAAGTTAGAGGCCGTGTAGGCTGGGCTACAGAACTATATTGGCTTCAGCCTGAAAGGGAGCACCCTAGCTGTGGGGTGTGTTAGCCACCATGCTGCCAAGTAAAAGTTTCTCCTTGATTGCCACCCAACCCATTTGATTTGCAAATACAATAATGTGCGTCTTCATGTTTTATAGCCCTGAATAATCAGATGAAGAACAGGCAGACGGACAGCAGAGAGAAAGAAGGAGAGAGAGAGAGAGAAAGAGAGAAAGAGAGAAAGAGAGGTGAGAGAGCGAGTGTGTGTGTATGAATGTTTTAAAACAGAAACAGGGAAGGATAGAGAAACAGAAAAAGGAGAAGTAAGCAAGGGGAGTAACTTATCACCAGGCCATTACAGTAAATGTCGCAGCTGCTTACGCGATCTGAGCGCACCTCCCCCCCTCCCTCCCTCCCCCCGTAACTGTCCAGAGGAATCACAACTGACACACCTAAGGAGATCCTCCACCTGTGATCAGCGGTGCCCCCTTCCTCCTCTACACTCACACACACCCCCACACACACACACACACACACACACACACACACACCCTCACACTCACACCCTCCTCGAGAATACAGACATCTGCGCTGGCCTATCGCACTGTGACCGACCCCCACAGTGCCCTCCCCACCCTACCAGTTCTCTATAGCCCGCCAGAGCCAATCCGCGGCGTGGTGTAAGTAGGGCAAGCCGCTTCCTGGTTCTCGGTATAAGGAGGAGCTGGGAGTCGGGAGTGGGCCAGCGGCTTCAGTGCGGGGGGGGCATTGCAACCAATCCGACCGGCGGTCTGCAAGCAGAGGAGAGGAGAGGAGAGGGGGATCAGAAACGCTGGCCGCGGAGCACAGACAGCGGGGAGCGGTGCTTAAGAGATCCCCGCTTAGAGAAATACGCCACGCTGCTAAAAGAGTGTCGGTGAAGCGAATCGGGGATAAGGTATTCCCCGGGGAGATACAGGAGGGGGGCAAAGGGGGGTGGTACAGCCAGAGTCTGAATCCAGGAAGTACGAACCGGTCAGGTGGGACAAGCCGAGACAACGCAGGTGACACTCCGGCGCAGGTAAACTATTTCTCAGTAATACCTCCGGTTGAATATGTCTCGTATTTGCATGGTTTTGATGCTCTCTGTCGCAAACCTTCATAGCGAAATACCCAATTCCTTAGCACCCTCCTTCCCTTCACTTCTGACCGGGGTCACGGGAGGACTAACCACGTCACTGGTATTCGGTAACTCCCGTGTGACGTGTCTGCTATCATTTCTACGCATCGTTTTCGATCGGCTTTCCGCTTTTTTAGGGTTTAACATATTTGCTCCCAAGAGAAAGATGTTTTCTGTGACATTCGTTGTGTGTGTTTGCTCTGGGCGCGCTGGTGTCGAGTGTGTTACCTGCGCGCGCCTTGGACAGGTGAGCAGGCTCGCGCAGACCTCA
>NC_045162.1:11342821-11402821 GCF_900700415.2 Clupea harengus | reverse complement strand
CATCAATTTGATCAACAGATGAAGACACATTTTGATATCAATTAATAGTAGGTAATATGGCCACTTTATCAGTATCATTATTTGCATAATATGATATAGAAGGAGAGGGAGAGGCTGCCTGGCAAGGTGTATGGGTATTTTGAGTTATGAGTTATGTTTAGTTATGTTGGCTGGATTGGTGCATGGGGATTTTTAGTTATACACGTATAGTAAGGGTGGCAGGATACAATAGCAGTGCACAACTGGCTCGCAATAGGCACAACACGTGCCACATGCTGTACCCAGGATCCGTAAAGGCCCTCCTTCACGGTACAACATGTGCTGTCTGTAGCCCACTCCTGCTAAACACAACAACATGGCTAACATGAACAAGTGAAGAATGTTGCGACAGGTGACAGTTTTTTTTAATGCATTATTCATGACTATGGGATGTAATAAAGAGAAATGTCTTTAGTCTCGACTTGAATATGAAAAGGGTGTCTGCACCTCAGATGGAAGCAGGAAGATTATTCCACAGGAGGGGGGCTCGATAGCATAAGGCTCTGCCTTCCGTTGTACTTTTTGATATTCTTGGTATTACAAGGAGACCTGCACTCTGGGAACGCAGGGATCTTGGTGGGCAATAGGGGACAACTAATTCCTTGAGGTAATTTAGAGCTAAGCCGTTTAGGGCTTTGTATGTTAGAAGGAGTACTTTGCAATCAAGTCTACTTATGCAGGGAGGCAGAGAGGCAAGTGCAGGTGAGATATGTTCATATTTTTTAGATCTAGTAAGTGTGCGAGCAGCAGCACAGTGTATAGGTTGGTGGCTCTTTATTGAGTTGTTGTTCCGGACAGGAGAGCATTGCAGTAGTCTAGTCGCGACGTAATAAAAGCGTGGATTCGTTTTTCTGCATCTTAGAGGGATAGGATGTCTCTGATTTTGGCACCATTGCGTAGATGAATTTGAAAATGATGTCTTTGAGATCTGTTTTATGTGTGAGTCAAGTAGGTCTTGGTTGATAATTACATTTTTGATACTAGTGTTGCATGTTAATGATGTGACATCGAGTGTGGGTTGGTGTCTAGATAATGTCAATCATAATTGTTTAGGGCCTACAAGCAAAAATTTAAAAAATGTTGAGTTAAGGAACAGGAAGTTGTTAGTCATCCAAGCTTTTACATCTTGCAGGCAGTTTTCATGGATAGGTACATTTGGGTGTCATCAGCATAGCAATGGAAGTTAATGCCATGCTTCCTTATGACCGCACCTAAGGGTAGCATGTACAAGGAGAAGAGCAGGGGTCCAAGCACAGAGCCTTGGGGAACACCATCATTTACTCTGGTGTGATTGGATGACTCATTATGGACATTAACTAATTGATGACTATCAGGAAGGTAAAACCTAAACTAGGATAGGGCACAGCTTTTGATATCAACATGATGTTCAAGTCTCTGTAGCAAAATATGATGATCTATTGTGTTGAAAGCAGCACTAAGGTCTAGAAGAACCGGTATTGAAATGCACCCATGATCTGATGCGATAAGTAGGTCATTCAGAACTTTGACTAAGGCCGTTTTTAGGTCTGTGATGGGTTCTAAAGCCAGATTGGAGGTCTTATTCAATATTCAGAATCAGAAAGAAAGTAAGTTGCTTTGCTATTATTTTTTTAAGTATTTTTGAGGGATTGGATATAGGCCTATAGTTAGCCAGATTATCAGGATCAAGGTTAGGTTTTTTGAGAGTTGGTTCGATCACGGCTATTTTGAATGATTGTGGAACGTATCCTGAAATGAGTGAATTGTTATATTCATGACGAAACATATCGTTACATTTGTTAGCAAGCTAAAGATATTATAGTTGAATGCTACAGGCCTAATCTACGGGGCAAATAACTGGTTTAAAGGCTAGGCTAAAAATTCAGTCCCAGACTTAGCGTTAGCATCTCAACTGATCTGTCATCCATCAAGGTGTTGTATGAAATTTGTCAAGTTTATTTACCATGTGTTGAGGTCCTGAAATAAATACTTCAACAGCTCAGTTTGGGTTGATGCAAAAACGATGAACTCATGTTCACATCACATCCCCACATGAAATAACATAACATAACCTGGCAGTGCACCATTAATCAGTGTAGGCCTACATCATCATGAACCAGTGTAGGCCTACATCATCATGAACTGAATATGAAAAAAAAACTTCCTGTAGAAAGTGTGCAGAACACACAAGAACAAATTGGTTTATAGTTCAAAACACTGTATAAAAGTAAGAGAATCACAATTCAATTCAATTCAACTTTCACTTACTGTTACCCTAATGTACTCATAAATGCACTAAAACTACTCTCCCTTTCTCTCACTCCCTGACTTTATCTCTCTCTGTCTCTCTGTCTGTCTGTCTCTCTGTCTGTCTCTCTGTCTCTCTGTCTGTCTGTCTGTCTGTCTGTTTGTCTGTCAGTCTCTCTCTCCCTGCTGTTTTCACTCGTTCTTCTGTTGATGATGTGTTGTGCAGTATTCTCTTGAGAAATACGCTTTGTTGAATTTGATATTGTGTCATTGGCATACAGTTTCCTCTTTTGCATTCGTCTAATATTTCGCATAAACATATTTTCAATTGTGGGAAATGTAGAATACAAGAGGACAGTTGTGTGCTTTAAGTGCTGTACTTTGATTTGATTCTGCTATAAGAAGCGTGTGCAAAAGGAGAGAATGCAACTCAAGCAGTGCAGAGTATGTTGGTTCTAGATGGCTGTGAATCATTTAATTGATATATATATTTTTTTTACACCATTTGATAAACAACAATCATGTCTTCTTCTGCTGTTGATCTTGTTTTGTGTGTGTGTGTGATAACATGAGTATTTATTTGCATCAGGTGTTTGTGTATGTTCATAGTTTAGAGATTATACAGTTTACTTTGTGTGTGTTTTGGCAGTAGTCCCTTAAGATACACAGACACTAATCAGTTTCCTAACAAATTTGTGTGCGTGTGTGCGTGTGTGCATGTGTGTGTGTGTGTGTGTGTGTGTGTGTGTGTGTGTGTGTGTGAGACTCTGTATGTCATTTACCTAGTTTTAAGGGTTTAAAAAAACCTACGAACACAGACTAATTGGGGAAGGGGGTGGCTGTTACCGCACGGACACGCACACACACACTCAGAGAAAACTTTTAGAGCTGTGACATCCTGTGTCTCTCCCTCCCAACCCCCCACCCACTCAAACACCCTCTTTCCCCTTACCTCTGTTCATTTTTCACCCCCTTTCCTCTCCTCTCCTCTCTCTCTCTTTCAGACTTTACTCTCCTCCTCTCTCTCACTTTTTCAGACTTTACTCTTCTCTACTTTTGTCTTTTCATCATCAAGTCTTGCTTTTTCGTCTTGATTTTCAGGTTTCGGGTTGTCAGGTTTCCTCCTCCCCTGTTTGATCTATCTCCCTACCGATCTAAGTGCCACCCACCTGCCACACATGCTACACACACACAAACACACGCGCACGTAAAGTGTCTCCCACTCTATCTGCACTGATCTGATTTCGAAGAACAAGGCTGTTTTTAGAAAAACGCTTCATCTGCACCTTGTGGAATCTGTCCTCAAATCTCAGACCCCTTTTCCTACGCCTCTTCTCTCTCTCTCTCTCTGATTTCTTTCCTTCTCTTCCTCTCCCACCCCTCCTTCCTCTCTAAGACAGGGGAGAGAGTGTTTTTATTCTTGTGTGCACATTGATGTGGTGCACACATACAGGGGTCTGTGCAGCGGTGCCTCAGAGAGCCTTCAGATCTGAGGAGACCCACACTAAACGAGTGAGACTGAGAGATCTCTCTGAGGTGTGAGACTGAGAGATCTGTCTGAGGAGTGAGACTGAGAGATCTCTCTGAGGTGTGAGACTGAGAGATCTCTCTGAGGTGTGAGACTGAGAGATCTCTGAGGTGTGAGACTGAGAGATCTGTCTGAGGAGTGAGACTGAGAGATCTCTCTGAGTAGTGAGACTGAGAGATCTCTCTGAGTAGTGAGACTGAGAGATCTCTCGGTGTGAGACTGAGAGATCTCTTTGAGGTGTGAGACTGAGAGATCTGTCTGAGGAGTGAGACTGAGAGATCTGTCTGAGGAGTGAGACTGAGATCTCTGAGGTGTGAGACTGAGAGATCTGTCTGAGGTGTGAGACTGAGAGATCTCTCGGAGGTGTGAGACTGAGAGATCTGTCTGAGGAGTAAGACTGAGTGATCTCTGTGAGGATTGAAATAGGGCTCAGCTTGCACAAATGGGAGTGTATGTCTGTGAGTGTGTATGTTATTGTGAGCTATATATCTATGAATGGGAGTGTATGTCTGAGTGTGTTTGGTGCATTTCAGATCTGTGAAGAAGAGTATGTCTTTGGGTGTATGGGAGTGTTTGTTTGTTAGTTGGTGTGAGTGTAGATTGGAGTGTACATGTTGTACTCATTACCCTAGGGGACCCTTGTGGCTATGGCAGTTTCATTGCTTCATCTCAGCAGTGCCAGCCCACCTCCAGGGGCTATCCCCCTACAGCCATCCTGTCAGGGACTCTACCTGTCCCCTTGTGTGTGTGTGTGAATTAAGCCTTACAGAAACAGGTGGGACACTGGGGGGACAAATACAAACAGACAGACACACACACACACACACACACAAATACTGAGTTGTGTTGGAGCTCTGGATTCCTAAAACTGCTAAAACTGTGAAAGGTGCGTGTGGATGTGTGTGTGTGTGTGTGCGTGTGTGTGTTAGGGGGTATGACAAGGCTAGCACTGGCATGGCTGTGAGCTGATTCTGCAGCCTCTCACTCTCTCTCCCTCTCCCTCTCTCTCTCTCTCTCTCTCTTTGAGATAAATAATGTAATGCTCCTGGAAGCAGAGGCTGCAAACGCAGCTGCCCTACTTTCAGTGCAGTCCCAGTTCATGAGTGACGGGCCCCAAACTCACACCAGCAACACACACCAACACACACCAGCACACACCAACACACACACCGCACTACTGTGGGATTCTCATTCGTTAGGGGCGTCTTAACGGCAACTCGGTCAGGCTGTCCTGACCCGGGCACTGTGAGAAGGGAGAGAGAGGTGATCGTGTGTGTGTGTGTGTGTGTGTGTGTGTGTGTGTGTGTGTGTGTGTGTGTGTGTGTGTGTGTGTGTGTGTGTGTGTGTGTGTGTGCGCGCGCGCGCATGTACACATAGATACATCTAGTCTGTCTTACATGAAAAAAAATGCATTGACTAAAGAGTTCTTTCTTGCACTCCAGTTGAATAAATGCAAACTTGTGGTCTACCATAGTGTGAAGTTCTTAGTGTGAGCTTGTCGTCCTGATGAACGTCTTTTGGTAGGTTACTGTGTGCTAGGAACACAAAGATAAAAGAAAATGAAGTAAAATACAAAATGTATATGATAAACTGCCATTACATCACTGGCCCATTCTCTCATTTCTCTCCACGTCGACATCAGTCCTCAGAACCAGCTAGATCTGTGTCTCAGACTCTACTCCTCAGGTTCAGCTAGATCTGTGTGTCTCATAGACTCTACTCCTCAGTGTGCTCAGACATCAACTCCCTTTATAGCTTTGAACTCATCATTGCTTTCATTCAGCCTTAAAGCTGTGAACCATTATGAATGATCTGAAAACTGAATGTTTATGAATGATCTGAAAACTGAATGTTTATGAATGATCTGAAAACTGAATGTTTATGAATGGTCCCAAACTAGTAAACCAGTATCAGCCAGCCATCCAGTAGATCTTACTTTTTATAATGAGTGTGTGAGAAAAATGTTCAACATGGTTAAATGCTAAAACAAATAGAAAGAGCTTGAAAAACTATTTGCCAGTTGTCCCCTTATTTTGTTATTTGTTATACATTTAAACTTAAACTAATAAGCTGTGACTCGAAGAATAAAAATAAGAACATTTACTGACTTTAAAATTCTAAGATACGTGTTGGCTGCTTATTTACATTCTTGGGCAGTAAAAGTCATGCAGTCCTCATTCAAGTTCATTGAAATGTCGTTGACCTTTTAGTTAACTATATAAACTAAATGTCTATTATAGTTTAAATATTGTTTTATTCACCGTCAGCACAACAGATTGATATTTTTATGACTAAAAAACTTTGACGTGAACGGAATTAAACAATTTAAAAACGAGTCCCTATTGTTTGGGGGCCTAGAAAGCGTTTGGCAATTTGGCTGATTGGTGGTATTTGCGATGCTTTTGCATGCATTTTAGGTAGTTATCTCAGTAGTGTTAAAACTAAATTCCTTACTGGTGCTTTAAGGGCAGTCTGCGTTTCTAAGCCCATAGATTTTTTTGTCAAATTCAGTGAATTGCTCCTCACGATCCTTTAGCTATCTATTCAGTGTTGGCACAAAAAAACTTCAGTGTTCGAAACAAGCACATTGGCTCGGACCAAGCCATAAACAGTCCCTGCCAATCAACTCTTCAGGACGGAAGGGACAGGTGTAATTTGATTGGCTGTTGAGCTCAAATATCAACAACCTCTCTCAGAACCAAATTGCAGACTGTACCTTCAATCTATGTAGTTAAATTGATGTTTGGCAAACCAAATGTGGTTGGGACACACAGGTGTTTAGCGGAGAAGATGGCAAACAGGATGCGAGTTAGACATCCTAGCCTTCTATAGGTAGACTGATGGAACTGCCATCTTAAACAAACAGCCCCCCTCTCACACCGGGCGTGTCTGGCTTTATTCTAGTGAGCCGTTACAGAAGAACAGGAACTGCTTCTCCGTGGCATAATGGCCTTTAGTGACGCTCTGACACACTCTTCATAGTGCCCTTCCTGGTTCAAGGTTATGGGTCAAGTTGTTTATTTATTTAGTATTTCTGTACTTCTACTTAATTTATTTATTTGCCATTAATAGTAATACATTGAGTACATATGTTGTGGCAAAATGGAGGTTCAGTTGGTGATGGCTGGTTGTAATCCCTGGTGTATGTGTATAGAATTCAAATGGAAATTCAAATTCAGAAGTGCCTCTCTCTCTCTCTCTCTCTCTCCCTCGCACCCTATCTCTCTCACCCTCCTGCTTTCCCTCTCTCCCTCTCCCTTCCTCTGTCTATCTCAGAAATGAATGCAAATTCACACCCTTTCAAATGGGATATCAGTTCTGGAGAAGTGCATCTAACTGCACTTTTCAGGGATGTGTGTGTGTGTGTGTGCGTGTGTGTGTGTGTGTGCTACATTCATCACCTTTGTTAATTTCTCCCTTTGTCGTTATGTTAAAAAAAAGAATAGCCCATCAAATTCAGTATGTTTAGGAGTATGTGCACAAGTGTGGATATATATTAGTGTTGTAGTTGCTGCTTTCTTGCATTTTGATAGACTTTTACATCTCCAAGTATACAGTGCATCTATAGAAGTTGCTCATATGTATGTGTGTGTGTGTGTGTGTGTGTGTGTGGGTGTGTGGTCATGACCCCCTCTTCCTCAGTTTGCCTTCCCTCCACCCCTTTAACCTCCTCTAACAAACCTGCACTTTCAAAAACATACAGACACAAATCCAGACCCTGTGTGTGTGTGTGTGTTAGGCGGAGAGAGAGAGAAGGCATTTGTTACAGACACCAATGCAACAATGAAACTGAGAGAAACAAATGAACAACAATCGGTATGCAATTGTTTTTTTTGTCATGACTTTTTCACCTGTGTGTGTGTGTGTGTGTGTGTGTGTGTGTGTGTGTGTGTGTGTGTGTGTGTGTGTGTGTGTGTGTGTGTGTGTGTGTGTGTGTGTGTGTGTGTGTGTGTGTGTGTGTGTGTGTGTGTGTGTGTGTGTGTGTGTGTGTGTTCAAGCATGCGTGCCACAGCGAGAGGAGTGTGAACTGGGAGACGGACATTGGTTGAGTTGTAGCAGTATCTTATGGGGATTCTGCATTGCAGCCTTTTTTGCTAAGGCGTGTGTGTGTGTGTGTGTGTGTGTGTGTGTGTGTGTGTGTGTGTGTGTGTGTGTGTGTGTGTGTGTGTGTGTGTGTGTGTGTGTGTGTGTTGCATTTGAGACCTCTTCCATCATGTGACTGCCTGATGCAATGTGTGTGTGTGTGTGTGTGGTGTCTGCTAGTTGAGAATTATTTGAAGTTTAATATGACTTGTATATGCTGAATGTAATGTATTGCACAGTTATCTATATGATATATGAGACAGGATTGAGCCCATCAGTTCTACTGATTCAGTTGGATTCCAGTCAGGGTGTGTGTTTTTTGGTTTTGTTGATTTTATTTTAGGAGTTAATTACTTGAGGAATGATTCAAATAATTATAATGAATTACAACAATTACTAAAAAAAATTGAAATGTAGGGTGGAAATAATTAGAACAATTAATACATTTAAATAAATAAATAATAGTAGTTAGCCTAGTTGTTTCATAACAAGCTCTAACAACTGAAGTTTTTAATTCAATTCATTTCATTTCAGTCTGCTATGTAAATTAATGTTGTAAAAAGAATGACAATTAGTTTTCTAAATGTTTTCACTGTTCTTGAGGAGATTTTTCCTTTCTCGCTTTCTTTATGAGAAAACTGTTTGTCACAATGTGTCTTTGATGTGTTTTGAGGCTGCCACGAAAAGCTCTTCTGCTGTGACCTTATAACATTCGAAATCACAGCATATGCAGACACACATAATTTAAGCTCGTCTGAAGTGAAGCCCCTTTTTGGTTTCAAGACAGATTAAAAGTGATCGTTGAATATTTGAATGTGATTCAACCAAGTAGAACTCATCACAGAGTACCTTAAAAAACACACACACAATCACGGAGAAGACATTGTTGTAACACACACACACACACACACACACACACACACACAATATAAGTGTGTGTGCATCTACTGTATTTTAGTATGACATCCAACCTTCCCTTAAGGCAGTGAAACATGACATCAGAAATGCAGGACTTTCCTCTGCTGCTTTCCCAGTTATACCCCGATCATTTTTTCCCCCTTGCGTCTGTCTGTCTGTCTGTCTACTGGCTGCACTCATACGCACAAGGCCCTCGCTGGAAAACGTCCGCAGACTCAGTGGAAAATTATTACAAATGCCTCCAGGCCTGACAGGTTAGTGGTCGGCCATAGTTTAGCATGGAGAGGGTGAGCAAAGCATAGATCCATAATGAACTAGCGCATAACGGGTGTGTGGTGAATGTAAGTAGAGGAACAGAGGCTTTTTTGGGGGGATTTTGGAGGATTGGGGGGGGGGGGGGACAGACAGAGAGAAAAAGAGACAGAGACAGAGAGAGAAAGAGAGAGAGAGAGAGAGAGAGAGAGAAAGGGCCAAGAGAAATAGAGAGAGAGACAAGGAAACCATATTGACGGAGGGGAAGAGTAGAAGTGAGTTGTCACTCACTGGTGTGGGAGTTGAGAATCCGTTCTGAGGCAGAGAAATATGTTGGTTACTAAGAACGATAAAAATGTTGCACACATTTAGAAACAGGTTTGTGTTGGAGAGACAGAAAAGCGAGGCAGTAGTTTTCCCCCTTAAGAGGGAAAGAAATTGACTATTTTGTTGTTTTTTTCTAAGCCCTGGGATAGTGCCTTGTGTGTCATTGCGTGTGCCATTTGAAGCTCTCAGCAACATTCTCGTTCTGCCTCAGTATGTAATGTTTTCCCCATGTCTTAAAAACACATTTCGTTTCTCAATTGGATGACATTGACATGACCCCCCCCCCCAAAAAAAACCAAAAACTAAATTAGTTTTAAAAGTTTACCAAATTTGTTGCCATTATGTCGGGATGAATGTGTGCATGTGAATTGGTGACCCACTGTCTACTTCTATTTTTCGCAAGTGACTTGAAAGCCGTTTGAGACACACTTATGCAGTGCCGTTTGAGACACACTTGGTGAAGGGAGTGAAGGGACCCGAAAGACCAAAAACACAGTGACTAATAGAGATCGAGAAAAGGCTGATCCAGAGAAAGAGAGAGAGAAAAGAGAAAAGAGAAGTGGGGTGAGGGGGTGTGTTGTGTGTGGGTGCTTCTCATCAGTACAAGACCACTTACTGTCACACACAAATCCAGCCCCTGTGTGTGTGTGTGTGTGTGTGTGTGTGTGTGTGTGTGTGTGTGTGTGTGTGTGTGTGTGTGTGTGTGTGTGTGTGTGTGTGTGTGTGTGTGTGTGTGTGTGTGTGTGTGTGTGTGTGTGTGTGTGTGTGTGTGTGTGTGTGTGTGTGTTAGGCGGAGAGAGAGAAACTTACTGTCATTAGTTTTGAGTCTTTTTGTTTCGGCTGGAGGTAGCAGCCTTTCGCTGTGAACCGCATGTGTGACCAGACCGTCTGAAAGGTCCTCACATTGATCAGCTTCTGGGATATGCTTTGTCACTGAGAGTCAGAGGTGTGTGTGTGTGTGTGTGTGTGTGTGTGTGTGTGTGTGTGTGTGTGTGTGTGTGTGTGTGTGTGTGTGTGTGTTGGTGTGAAACAGGGCCATGAACAAGAATACCTCCCTTTACCCCACACTAATGTGTGTGTGTGTACATTTATGACATTGAAATTTACACACATATACATACACAGCCATATATATATATAGTCATGTCATATATAAATATAGAATGGGAAAACCACATTATTGTTCTGGAAACTCAAACAAACAAACTGGCGTCTCTGCCCACGCCACTTAAATCCTTTTTTTTTTTTGTCTCTTTCGGTTTTCTAACAACCGGCTAGATCTTCACCTTCTGTTGTTCAAAAGGCATTTGTCAGTTCAAGTACTCCGTCATCACTTTCTGTTATTAGCTCTGCCACCACAAGCTCATAACACCCCACACCTAAGCTCTCTGTTCGGCGTATACTCTTCTGCTACGCTACGGCTTCTCTGTGCCATGTTAATCTAGTTTTTTTTCCTGAGAAGCAGGAACCTGGGCAGTGCTCTGCTCAAACTACCGTTAGCAACTTTCCCTTTTCTTCTTCACCCATTTTGTCTTCTCAGAGCGCTGCTTTGCACAGCTGTTGGGTAGAAAATGATTGTGTGGGCCTGTATTCACTACACATGATGGGGAACCATGGCCCTCTCTCTGCTAGATCTGCTTGATTATTCTCCTTCTTCTTCTTCTCTTCTTCTTCTTCTCTTCTTCTCCTTCTCTTCTTCTTCTTCTTCTTCTTCTTCTTCTTCTTCTTCTATCCGGCTAACAGGGGTAGACATGTTGTTGACCACTTCTGCACAGTTTGCACACTTCCTCCTCTCCCTCCTTCCTCCCCTACCTCTCACCGTTGCTCTCTATCTTTTTCTCTATCCAGGAGAGATGGGGCATGTGTATATGAAATATGTGTGTGTGTGTGTGTGTGTTCTTTCTTATTTAGGCTGTTGAATCTCAAAGACAGGCTACAATCATGTAGAGTGCGCTGAGGCCATGAAACATTCGTTTCGAGCATTTCAAAGTTAGATGTTCTTCTGTGCGAAACTGATCTGATCGCCCATATCCATATCACATGTATTACACCTCTTACAGAGAATATTACGAAATTCTGATGTCCTTTTTCTGAATGTAGTAATCATTTTGTTTTAGATATCTTGTTATTTTCTTACTGACGCGTACATTTTGACTTTTTACCGTTGACTGAAATGAACAGGAAAATTGTTTGTCGGAAACTTACGATCTTTTCGGAAGCCGCTGATACGTTTGGAGAGGGGGCGCGTAGGCGAGTTGGAGGGGGGAGGTTTGAAGCCAATCGTCATTCTCCCTTCATCTGCAAACACCTTTTCACAAAGCAGGAAGGTACAGCCAGAGAGAGTGAAAGAAGTAGTGTTGCCCCCCCCCCCACCCCCCTACCTCAATCGAGAGAGAGCCGCAAGAGGTCTAGGTGGTCTAGGAGGTCTAGGAGGAGGTTTGAGAGAGGAGATCACGAGCATTGGTGAATGCCAGCAGCTTCTCCTAAACATCAGAGAGAGCGGGCGAGTGAGCGAGCGAGCGAGGGAGCCAAGCTGATAGGTACAATAGGTAGAGGTAGGAGAAGAAAGAAGAGAGCGAGCAAGCGAGTGAAGAACACGGATGCCATGACGCACACTCTACCTCGGCTCCCGATGAGCGCCCAGCACTGTACCATGAGGCATACAACGGTAGGCACAAGGAGAAACTCTACTCGCCTAACTCAATTTAACACACACTCACACACACACACACACACACACACAATCACAATCACAGTGGTTAGCGGTGGAGAAAGGTAGGCTCAATCTTTGAAGCTGTTGTTGTGTTGGTGTGATAATGGTGGTAGGTGGTGTGTGTGTGTATGTGTGTGTGTGTGTGTCTGTCTGTCTGTCTGGGAGTTTATATCTGTATGGGGACATGTGGAGTTCATGTTGACCTCTTGCTTTGCTATGGTAACCAACGGACAGCACTATCAAACTCCACCAGCAGGCCGAGCAAAAATGCCGGCTGTTTCGAGGGAAGTCCTGTTCCTCGAGTTTGTGTGTGTGTGTGTGTGTGTGTGTGTATGTGTTTGTGAGAGAGAGAGAGTGTGTGTTTTGGAGCAGGTTATTCAGGTGAACAGAATATGTGTTGAGCAGGCCATGCTGGTTACTGCCTAGGGAGCACATTATGGGGTGTTGGGAGACCCGCTAGTCGTTGTGCTAAGGGGAGAGGTAGTTGGTTGTTGGTGGAAAATTACGAAGGCACAGATTTGTGTGTGTGTGTGTGTGTGTGTGTGTGTGAGGTTTGTGTACCAGGGGGGTTTTGGCAAGACTCTAAGGAAGAATTGAGAGAGGGAGTAACTTAAAAAAAACTTGAAAGTCTCACACACACACACACACACCCAGCTTAGGTAAATTCTGCTGTGTTTCCCTCCTTGCTGGCGGAGTGCAAGATGGAAGTGTCTGCTGCCGAGGCACGTCAGAGGAAGTGAGTGAGTGGGTTCTTGCAAGGATGGAAAACTATCTCCAGGCTCCAGTTTAGTCTCATCATGTTAAACACACACGCACGAATATATATGGATACACACAAATATTGGCTCATACTGCATACACTGTATAATACTGCATACACACTTATGCTCACGCACACAAACACACACACACACACACACATACAAAACACACATACACACACATGCACAAACACCCAAATACACTTGCGTGTGCACACACACACAAAATACACATGCACAAAAACACCATTACACTTGCACACACACACACACACACACACACACACAAATACCCACGTGTGCTGCATCTAACTGGCGTACCTGAAAAGTGATGACGCTAACTGCACCTATGATTGGGCCCCTTTGCTGCTCTCTATTTTTACAGCGCGAGATAAAGCTCTAATGCCCTCCTCCCCTCCCCCTCTCTTCCTCTCTCCCTCTCTTCCCCTGTTTCATGACACCACAGCGCTTCTCTCTAGTCCCGGAAATATCGCTCTATCGCCATTAAGAGAACCCCTCATTATGCCACCTTTGCTTGTTTACACTGAACCAAAAAGAGGCGGCATAATGCTGTCCCAGTGTTTGTTTGCATACAGCGTGGTGGTGTTCCGGTACCAGAGGTGCAACGTTTAAAGGTGAATCTGTATGGGGATAAGTGTCACTCAACAAAAATGAAGAGGGGTGCGTTCATTCTACCCTACTGTCAATTTCTTTTAAAACCTCAGTGGTCTCCTGATATTTACTTAAAACTCTGAACAGTTCATATTGAGACAAGTGTGTGTGTGTGTGTGTGTGTGTTTTTTAAATTATTATTATTTTTATTTCTTTTTTCAGTAACGTGTATATTACAAAAAAAATTGGATTAAAAGTTGAAGTGGTGTAGCTTACTTTTGTGTTTGGAAAATGTGAACTTGCGTTTTTTAACTTACAAATGACTAGTTACTGAACTGAACTAATGTTAGTTAGCTAGGTAGTTGAGTTGCCATAGACATTACATGCCCTGAGCCAGTTCGTCATCAGTGACAGATTATGAAAGCCCACAGGTGCTGCACGATCGCCAAACCTCTTCATTTTTGTTGGGCGACACTTGTCGCCTGGACCATAAATTGGCCTTCACATAGCGTCTAGCTTGACCTATTATGCCACGTTCGAGACCACTTGGAACTCGGATATTTCCAACTCTGAAAATTGCACTAGAATGCCAACTCTGAATCAAAAACCCAGAGAAAAAAACCTTTCAGTGAGGTGCTTCATTTAATCAGTTTGACATTGTTTTCAATATGGTGATGAACAGAGATCTTGACTTTATCAAAGGTTAAAATCTTTTTAAAATGTTTGAGAAGATGCATGAAGAAGAAATGTAAAAAAGTCATACAGAATTATTGATCCTTAGCAGCTAGAAGTAAAATCCCCTGATGAGTCATCACCACATCATTGTGTTTGCATTTGGCTCAAACGCATTCAAGTTGGAGCTGGGAAGAATCATATAGGACATTCCAAATTCCAAGTTGTCTCAAATGAACCATACCATACACTTTGGAAATCCACTTGCTTGTTACTTTCAGAAACAATAATGGCTGAACTTAGTGGCGGCAGGTTCTTGCAAGCTGTGCACATTTATAGCAATGTTTAGACTTAGACCAAAGTTGGGGTGCATCATTGTACAACATGTTAATGCTTATTTGTGAGTTGACGACACCATAGCCTTGCTTCATTTTGGTAAGCGCGCTTGGCTGCGTCTCTCACCCCTATCCTGCCATGCCGGTTCTCCCTTTTACACACTTTTACACATTCGCTCTGTGGTTCCCTCCGCTGCTGGCTCAGAGGCAGAAGAACAATGCCCCCCCCCCCCATTCCGTCTTTGTACGCTTTAGACAGAACGGCGAGGTGAATGAAGGGGAAAAAAGCCCAATTGTCTGTCCTCCACCCTCCTCTTTCTCTCTTTTTACCTTTTACCTTTCCCTTTTGTCTTTCCCTCTCTCTTTCTCTCTATCTGTCTTTCTTTTTCTCTTTCTCTCCCTCCTCTCTCTCATTCTCACATACCTTCTTTCTCTCTCTCTCTCTCTCTCTCTCTCTCTCTCTCACTCTCTCACTCTAGTCTGATCCCTTGATCCTGTCCCCTCTGCCAGATTCAGTGCAGGCTGATGACCCTGATCTAGTAATCTGTCAGGGGTGGGGTGGGGTGTGGGTAAGGTTTGGAAGGGGGAGGCTCAGGGCTTAATCTCCAGTTTAACAGACCTGCCACACGTGAAGAGTAGACCAGTGGCATGCTGACGTTGCCTGTGACTTCACCACAGCTGCCTGGCAGCAGCAGCAGCATCTCCGTTCAGTTCACGCAAGGGCCGGGCCCCTCGTCCTGGGTGTGTCCGCCTAGCTGTGCATTTGTGATGAGAGCATGCAATAGTCTGCCACTCAGGAGTTCATACATTTCTAAACACAATTACATTTTAAATTCCAGTTTTTGGTTTATTTAGTTTTACTTTTAGAAAAAAGTGTGACATTTTGAATTATCAGTGTGTCGATGTTTTAGAAAGTTCAGAAACAATAATTTCTTATTTCTGTAAAGAGGATTTGAGCAGTCAGGCTAATCTTTAGAGTTTGTTCTAACATGTAAGTTGTTAGAAGTTTGTTGAGCAGCAGTATCAGTTTTCTGTATTTCTTCACTTTAACTGGCAAACACCTCTTCTCAAGCTTTACCAAAGCAACGCGGTTTCTTTTTCTGATTGTTTCTGTTTGTTTTCTGGTTGTTTTCATCTTCTGTTATGCAATTTACGCTTCCATCTGATCCATTCGAGCATTTTAAATGACTTAAAACATTCTTCTGGAAGTCCTCTTTAAACGAAAGATGGTGAGCCAGCCCCTCTTTTAAAACGAATACCTCTGTAAGTTAGTTCATGACAAATGGTCATTACAGCTCTCTGACGAGATCTGTCAAAAGAAACACGAAATTATGTTGTTTAACGGCGGTTGGTTTTCTCAAGAAAAAGTAGCGTAATTGACTTCGTTTCACTTCATTAATAGATGCAATAGAGTTAAATTTCCACACTATTTTGTTGATGTACTGTTATCACAAACTTACCTGTGTGTTTTTGCCGTATTATCGGTGTGTTGGTGTTTTTCTTTTTTCAAAGTTTACATTTCATTCAGAAATATTTAGATTTTCCTCCAGTTGTGGTTTTGGTATGCTAATGTTTTTACATCAAAAGTTCAGTGAGAGCTCTGACTAATTTTTGACTTGACAGTATGACAGTATACTGCAAAAAGGAATCCAAAAACCGTGAAATTAAATCACAAGTAGTTATGGTAATTCTGTCCATTTATTTCCAGTTGATTTGTCAACATTGCTTAGTTTAATTTCTGAGTTAAAATGTGCTTACATATTGACTGTAAACTAATTTAAAAGTAAATTGCTTTGAATGCTATGTTCAGCGCTGATCCATTAAAAAAAAGTAAAGAAAAATAGGTGGAACTCTGAAAGTAGAAAAATATGTTCAAAAGATGGTGGATGGCAAGATGGTGGATATAAATGTATGTGTGGTGTAATATTTGTATGAGCCCATTACACAATCATTTCCATGAAATCCATGCTTTTGGTCCCCCCGTCCTCTAGGTGGCGATGTCTCCAGGAGAGGACGGCCTGATTGGGATCCCGTTCCCGGAGCACAGCAGCGATCTGCTCTCACGGCTGAATGCCCAGCGCCGGGCGGGGCTCCTGTGTGACCTCACGCTGACCTCGCGCGGCTTGCGCTACCCCACCCACCGCTCTGTCATGGCTGCCGTCAGCCTCTACTTCCGCCGGCTGTTTGGCGCTGAGGATGAGGATGAAGGGGGCTGTGAGGGCGCGGGAGTGGGCAACAGCTGCAGTGTCTGCCAGCTGGACTGTGTGGCACCGGACGCCCTGGACGCCCTGCTGGAGTTCGCCTACACGGCCACGCTGACCATCCGCAGCTCAGGCATGCGCGAGGTGCTGAAGGGCGCCCAGCTACTGGGCATCCAATGCGTGGCCGACGCCTGCCGAGACATCCTCGGCGAGGCAGCAGATGAGGCGGAGCCAGAGGCTGCCGCCGTAGCGACGGAGGAGAGAGAGGCAGTGGATTGTTCGGAGCCTAGAGTGTCGCGCCGCAAGCGGGACCGGCGACACGCTCCAAAAGCCCCGTCCCCTGCCAGGCCCCTGTGGAGGCAAGTGCAGGAACCACCCCCCACCCTGGTCTCGGGGCTCCCGCGCCCCAGCCACGGGCTCTCGCTCGCCCCCACGCCTGGGAGGGACGAGCACCAGCTGCACCACCCACACCCCGCTGGCTACAACGGCGATGCCCAGGGCGGGCAGCGGAGGCCGCTGGTCAACGGAGGGGCCCACTGGCACCAGGAGGGCACGCTGGTGCCGCCTGCCGCCGACGATGCCATCTCAGACGACGAGAGGAGGCTAAAGGTGGGCGTGGCCACGCAGGCACCGCCTCCCATCACTGAAAGGGCCGCTACAGCGGGAGGGGCGGGGCCTGGGGGCAGGAAGAGGAAGTCGCAGACCCCCCAGCAGTGCCCCGTTTGCCAGAAGATCATCCACGGGGCGGGCAAACTGCCCCGCCACATGAGAACACACACGGGCGAGAAACCCTTCCAGTGCATAGCCTGTGGAGTGCGCTTCACCAGGTGTGTGTTTATGTGTGTGTGTTTGTGTGTGTGTGTGTGTGTGTGTGTATGTATGTGTGTGTGCGTGTGTGTGTACGAGTGTCTGTCTGTCTGTGTGTGTGTCTGTGTGTCCAATATGTGTGAAAATCTCTCTCCCACTGTGCGGCGTGATTAGTCCCTGACGGCCCTATTTATGATAATCACTGGCTAATACTCATCTGTACTGTCCTGTCCTGTGTGTGTGTCCTTTAGGAATGACAAGCTGAAGATTCACATGCGTAAGCACACGGGGGAGAGGCCCTACCCCTGTCCCAAATGTAATGCCCGCTTCCTGCACTCCTACGACCTCAAGAACCACCTCTCCCTGCATAGTGGAGCGCGCCCCTTCGAGTGCCCGCTGTGCCACAAGGCCTTCGCTCGCGAGGACCACCTGCAGCGCCACCGCAAGGGCCACAGCTGCCTGGAGCTGCGCACGCGACGCCCACGCCGGGCGTCTGGGCTGACCGGGGCCGAGGGCACGTCGGACGGTGGAGGGGCCGGCGGAGGCCAGCAGGAGCATCTGGAGGCCCCGCTCTCCCTGCAGGGTCACCCAGGCTCGTCCCCAGGCTTGGCTCCTCCGCTGGTGTACCATCACCAGGACCCAGACGGCCCACAGCATCTCCCCCTGCAGGCGCTGCCCCTGCTGGGGCACAGGATGCCCTTTACTGGCCTGTGGAGGGGGGTGGAGGGCCACTCCGCTGGGTTGGAGGAGGAAGGGGCGGGGGGGTCACCTTCAGCACATCCCAGCAGACCCCCACCGCAGGGAAGGGATGAAGATGAGGAGGAAGAGGAAGAGGAGGGCGAGGATGAAGGAGAAGAGGAAGAGGAGGATGAAGAAGATTAAAGAAGGAGGGCAGATTGGGAATTGATTGTGTGTGTGTGTGTGTGTGTGTCTGCACGGGAATCCGTGCTACTCTTCTTCGCCCTCTTCATATTCATGGTACTGTTCTTCCATAGAGCTCTCCTCGACTCAGGCAAACTGACCTGTGAGATGAATGACTTCATTACAAAGCGCTTAAAGTAAATGTGGAAAAAACGGGTCTTTCTGATAATCAATGTTTCTTTCTGGATCTTGGATGCTTTATTTTTGTTTCTTGAGCTCGTATTTTGTTTTACGTTAGCTGGTTGGTCTTCTTTACATGTTTAATTTTAACTTGCTATATGTCAGAATTATTTTTGTTAATATATGCTTGAGGCATGGGGTATGGTTGATTCCTATTACTATGCAATCATGTACTGGAGCAATGGAAGGAACTGTAAAGAGGGACTCACTTAAAGTAAAAGCCTTTTGTAATGCCCACCAGAGTAGCAGCTGACAGCATAACCCATGTGTTGGCTGCCACCTACTGGTTAAGTGATGGTACTATGACTTGCAGGTGCAGTAACCATAGCATCTTTTTCAGGCTCTCCAGTAATGTATGTAAACCCTTTTTACAGGACAGAAGGTCACTCATAATGCACATCTTCTGCTTACAATGGGATTAACTTCTAGAGTTTTTATTTACATATTCATATTAGTCTTTATGTAGGCTAACATGTGTTGTAGCCTCACGTACCAAAGATTCCATTTAAGTAGAGGTTTATTTATCAAGATGAATATATGCAATTGAATTCTTGAATGATCAAACATGATCAAGATTTTCTGAAATCACCACATTCAGTCACCTGCTCAAGGTCTGTCTCTGCGTCCCCTGGCTTTCAAGGGATGTGATGGTTGTCTGTGAGTCCTAATGAAGCTGGGGTTTCTGATACAGACCAGAGTCTTTTTCTGAAATCAACCCCCTTTCTGAGGCTTATTTAAATATGTACGACCAAAATTAATTTCTGGGTGGGAGGTCCTAGAAGCATTTTTTGTTTACCTTTCGACTTGACAAAGAAGTTTGTTTTTTGAGCAGTCTTCATATGATGACAGTCTTCCAAAGTACTCCATCTTTTGTTTTGCTTTTGTAATAAAAAAAAGAAGGGAGAGAGGAAAAAAAACGAGGAATGGGAAAAAAAAGACAAATAATTATGTGAGTACCCTCTGCGTAGGCTATTTATTTATTTATTGTCTGGTATTTATTGTGGCTTTTCCACTTGAAATTTAGAGTTTGGTAGCATATAGTATGTTCGCTCACCATCCACCTTTAGGCCTTTTCCCCATCTCGAATGCACAGACCCTCAGGCACGTGCCTAGGAGCCCTTTTGAAACCAGTCTTAAGTTGTTGAAGTGCTGTTGCAAGCAGTGGCCACAAAGGCCTATGCCTACTGTACTAAGGGGCTATGGGTGACCTGATAGCCATACCCCCCCCCACCCGCGCCCCACCCACCCTTTTTGCAGTTTTTTGCACATCGAACCCTTGTGATTATACTGCATTCCACTTTCAGGCAGTAGCTGATGCTGAAGTGGACGTAGCCCAACTCCACCCCAGAGACAGCTGCTGCCTGGCCCCAACCCCACATCTGGGGGTAGAAAAGCAAAAGATGGTGAAAGAAATGGGACACGGGTTTCGAGAGAACAACAGTTTTGCCTTTTTGAATAAAGAGTGGACATAGTGTTGTATGGATTATTATCTTAAGAAAATAAGATAGATATATATATATACAAAAACATATATGCCTCATGAGTCCAACTTTTGAAAATTATGAATGAAGATGTGTTCCTTCTTCACATATAGATTCTGGTACTGTCTGACTGCAGTTTTGTTTGTTTGTTTTTGTTTGTTTATATGGTACATTCTCTCGAGTGAAAGCCTTTACTATGACTGTTAACTTCAGGTGTCTCTTTGGCCCCAAATGATGAAAGTAACCATGATTGACAGTGACGTACACGTTATTCTGAGTGTGCTGGGTTTCACTGGGCTATGGATGAAAAACACGCATCAACAAATATCCATCCAGTTTTGTTTGTTAAAGATGAAAAGGAGCTGGGTTTGACCTGCGTGCAGGGAGGTGTCCACAGCAGACCTGAGTGAGCCTTGGACCTGTGGCCAGTCCCACTCAGACCTCACCCATCCTGCTGAGAGGGACTCTCTGACGTTTGAGTTTATTTGCACTAAAACGAGAGCTTTATGTCGTGGACATCATGTCCCCCAAATATCTATTCCATAGCTTTACAATATCGGTTATGATTGTAAGAGGAGATGTGTTTATCTACCTTTAATGATCTAGAGGAATATCCATTATTTCCAAAGCATAGATGTACAGTAGGCTAGGCCACTTTAAAGAAATATATGGTTGCTATGTTAAAAAGGGTCAAGCTGCCTTGGTTGTTTTTTTGTTTTGTTTTTTTTTTGCAAATTTTACTCAGGAAATCTTGAGCAATGCACTAAGTGATTATGCAAAATTGATGAGAGTATATGTAAATAAGTGAGAACATATGAGCACCCTTCATTGCAAAACTCTGGATTGTTTGAATTTAACATGATCTATTTCACTTCAAGTTAATGAAGATGTAACCGGCTATACAACTAGAACCTGTGGGTTAATGTTATAGACATTGGAGGCTAGGTCACTATGAAGGGTGCTCTTATGTAGGCTACTTTTATGTTGTGTGTGAGAGGACGAGTGATCTTACGATGCCAGCTGTGAAAAAGTAGGTGCTGTCTGTATAGAATTTGCTTTGGCTTGGGTATGCGGATTGGGGTTCAGATTTTGGAGGAACCCTCCTATCAGGGATTTTCTGTTTTAGTGGATTCTCTCTCAGTGATAAATATTTTCCCCTCAGCATTTATTTCTCATGTTGTAAAGAAACGCATAAATAAAAAAAATACATATATAATTCTTGCTGTGTTGAGATTTTATGCCTATATTATTGCCCCGACTGAATTATTCTGATTGCATGCCTAGGTCTAATTTATAAAAAAATTTATAACTAAACGAGTTTGCCTTTTTGTGTTAACTAATTAGAAGAGCTAAATATCATAGACCGTGAATTTTAGTGTTTAGTGATATAGACTATTTAAACCGACTGCAAAGACTCCCAGGCCGCTGCTTTAATTCTCCGAGGCACCTGCGTGGGTATTAACGTGGGACGTCCGAAAGCCGGATAGAACACAAATAGATCTTCGGCGAAACGTCGCCTACATCCTGTGGTAAGTAACGGAGTTACATTAGGCGTATAGTTGCTAGGTAAGATGACATGCATGTAACGTTAGTTGCTAAAACTGCGAAATAATTCACTTTGTTGTGTTAAATTTCAAAACTACTTAGTAGTTGAACATCATCAAAGAGCGTTAATGGTTTGTGAAGTCTGTCTGAGCGCCAGAAGGTGAATAGGGATTAAAGGCTCTTTTAACAGCGGGGCATGCAAGTTATATGAGCTTTGTCTCAAGTTCTAACAGGCTAGCTTGCACCAGCTATCCCGCTCATGTTGCTGATACCATGGACAGTTGAATGTCATCTTGGGTTTCATCAAATTTCATCTTGACTGTTTCGTGATAACTCGGTCCTTAAGAAAAGTGTATGTTTATTGGTCTTCCTATATTACATCTTTAGTATAATAAGCTATCCAAATGAGTCTATGTTTATAACGGAACGTGCATTGATCACTAACGGTGGCCTAACGTTACCTGAGGTAGCTAACGTCCTCAGGTAAGGTAAAAGTGAGGTTGCTAGCTAACTAGCCTGTTTTTTTGTTTGTTTGTTTTGTTTTGTGTTTTTGTGTCGCAACCCCTTATCCCGATTTTGTGTGAATCATATGAAGTTGATGTAACCGAGTGCCCTTGATCCAAATTCTCTGGTTATGCAAACTAAGTGGTTAAAATAAGCGGTCTAATTAATAGGCCACAAGCACAAGTTATTTAAGACTTGGCAGGTGCTATGTTTCCAGTGGTAGAATGTTCATTTGACCTATTTGTAAGCTAGTCTTCATAGATGCGTAATTATAAACAAAACTACATTTCATTCATGTAATGTCATACCGATTTCAAAACATCTTCACGCAAACCAAAGTGGATTATGCACTGTAAAGTATTGTTAACTCTGAAGTTATTTTGCACCCAGCTTTGTAACTTTGCCCTTGAACGTGGAGTAATATTTCGGCATGGTGCTTGCCTCGTCTCGTTTCTAACACAGGACAGGATGCTGTGCCTTCGCAGAGCGATAGTCAGCGCAGGGGCGCGCTCAGCAGCGGCAACATCCCGCACCCCGGCAGCCCTCACACGCGGCTACAGCACCGCTGCCAAGACGCAGGTAATGTTAACCCGTATTACGGCATCATCAAACCTGACTTCTAAAATAATAATGTTTGATGTCAAATGTGTTTCTGTTAAATACCTCAGGAGACACCAAAAAAGACACAATTTGGTCCTTTGAGCGATCAAGACAGGATATTCACCAACTTGTATGGACGCCATGACTGGAGGTACTACCAAACACGTTACACGTACATTCTCTCTCTTTCTCTTTCTTTCTTTCTATCATTCTCCCACACATACACACACACAAATACATTGACACACATACAAAACATGCATTAGAAAACATCATGTTCTGTCATTACACCTAAAACCGTTGATTATATCTCATGTCAAGCTTAAAGAACAACAGCTTTTGTCTCATTCCAATGTAACATGAACATTAATACCCTCCAACTGCACAGTGAAGAATCCCTCTTTGCTTATTAACTGAACTGCGTTTGCAGGACAGGCAAGCTTTCCCAGTCTTGTCCTTCACACTTGTGAAAGTCCTTGGTCCAATTAGGAGTTGCCCAAACTCTTGATTTAAACTGAGGGGCCAACTCTAGAAAGCAGATCTGCACCCAAACATGTATTTCTATTCAGACCACAATCCTCTCGGTTAGTAAACACTCATAACATACGTGTGACATTCAGAATTGAGGGAAAGTGAATTTGGAAATGACTTTAAAAAGGGCTCAGATGTAAGAACGGAGACAGGCCATGCTGACATCTATTGCACTTCTCCCCCCAGACTAAAGGGGGCGCTGAAACGAGGCGACTGGTACAAGACCAAGGAGATCCTGCTGAAGGGCCATGAGTGGATCCTGAATGAGGTGAAGGTGTCAGGGCTGAGGGGTCGGGGGGGCGCAGGCTTCCCCACTGGCATGAAGTGGAGCTTCATGAACAAACCCAGCGATGGCAGGTCAGTAGCCACAGCCTCACACAGACTGATTTTACAGAGACTCAACTCAATATGAATTTCTGGTGCATACTTGCAGCATTTTCCATCCTTTATTTTAATCAAAAATAGTGCAATAGTTTCAGTCTCACAGATAAGAAAAAGGGGTACAAACACACGCATCAAGTATTTACTAGAAAATGAATATCTGATCGTATCGTATCTACACTTGTAGCATTTCTCAGCCTTTACCTTATAAAAGATGATTCGGTGAAACCCACAATAGCTGAGTGATACTGTCACAGAGCACGAGTATATATGGGTCAGAACAAATAGCCGCAGAGCATCAGGGTTCACATCCAGCCAGAGTGCACGCCATTTAGCAGCAATCTGCATTTTTCACGCTGCCATATTGGGAGGCAACAAAGGGTACATTTACACCACATTGTGGCTAATGCCTCTCAGGTCAACGTTGCTGTTTGGGATAGCAGATTATTTTTGGAAAAAAAACAAACAGGAAAAACTCATATGAAAAGAAGGATGTTTAATGTCCAATGAGGTTGGAGCTGGCGGCAGTATATAGACATTTGCAGGGTAAATGTCTACCCCTGTGGTTTTAGTGTACATCCATCTGGAAGCAAGTCCAAGTGACTGGGTTGTACAGTCCAGAGATCCACTCTTTGGGCTGGTGAAGGTGAAGTGTCCAAATGTTCCAACATCAACACCATCATAGAGGCGTCCCACATGCAGTTCACTTGGGGCCAAAAAGCGTAAATATTACACCCAGGTGCAGGGTCAGCTCACCGTCACTGGCCTCGTCTCGTTTGTGACCGACCCAAGGGGTGACTGGGTGTTTTACTTCAACACATTCATGGACATTTTCTTGAAACGACAGTAGTTTGTGGGTGTGTGAAACAAGATGAATTCCTTCAACTTTTAATTCAAAATTACATATTCAGATTCAGTTTTTCAGTGCAAACATTCAAGTTAAACATTACAAATTCAAATTATATTATTCAAATTCAGTTTTTTAATTATATTATTCAAATAGAGCAATTCAAATTCAATAATACATTATTCAGATTCAGTTTCTAGTGACATGTATTTCTGCCCATATAGTTCAATTTGCATGAAATGGTAGCAAGTTATTTAGCTGACAATACAGTCTCCTCAATTTAACTCATAAAATCATAATAGGAAAAGGTAGAAACACTTAATACGTACGTTTAACTTATCATCTAATTAGTTCATATTAACACACCTTAGCAACAGTCAACTGTTGGTGGGATAGCTAGGTGAACTAGCATGAGGCCTTATGAATTATTGCTCTAGTCTCTCTACTAGAAATTTTAGCTGGCAGTGTTAACTGTCTCTCCTTACAGAGGTTTCCGCTCACTATTCTGTTACATTCTGTTTCATTGGGGAATGAAGACCCACAGAACTTTACTGAGATCGACAGCTAAGTGAAAATGGCTATTCTTTATTGATTATGGATTGTTTTCAATCTGACATTGTTACGGATTTTATATGTGAGAGAAATTTAAAAGACTTAACCCCTAGATTCAACAAAAACAATCGAAATAGTTCAACAACAATTATAAGTGAACGGCTGTTTTCTCACGGCTGAGTTGCTCATCAAAGTCTCTTTAGAGATCTAGATCTAGATCTAAAGAGAGTTTGATGAGCAACTCAGCCGTGAGAAAACAGCCGTCTGCAAGGCTCTGCAAAACCAAACTTCTTCGTTGTTTTTTTTTGGTCTTCATAATTTCTTTTGTCTTTCCTCCACACTGCCTCCTCCTCCTCCTCCCTACCCACCCTCCCACCCCCAGACCTAAGTACCTGGTGGTGAATGCAGATGAGGGCGAGCCTGGCACCTGTAAGGACCGTGAGATCATGCGCCATGACCCCCATAAATTGGTGGAGGGCTGCCTGGTGGCAGGCAAAGCAATGGGGGCACGGGCCGCCTACATCTACATTCGTGGCGAGTTCTACAACGAGTCCTCCAATTTACAGGTGGCGCACTTCTCAAAGACAGATTCACGGTCTCTGAATGTGCTATCTCTCAAAGATGGTCAAACTTCTTATTACATGATGTAGAAGAAAACCTCAGAAGGAAAATCCAGGAATATTACTGAGGAATTCAGGATTAGAAATGAAAAATGAAAAAAAACACTTCTGTCTCCTGCCTGCAGGTGGCGATACAGGAGGCCTACAAAGCGGGCCTGATTGGGAAGAATGCCTGTGGCTCGGGGTATGACTTTGACGTGTTTGTGACGCGGGGGGCCGGAGCATACATCTGTGGGGAGGAGACTGCACTCATCGAGTCCATTGAGGGCAAACAGGGGAAGCCAAGGCTCAAGCCACCATTCCCCGCAGATATAGGTCAGCACATTACACTCACTGCCAAGCAGGGCATCGAGAATATATGGGTCACACATTTGCTGCAGTGGTCTGACCACAGATAGTTGATGAATACCTAGTACTATCCGTAGATAGAGTAGTACAGATCAACCTTAACCACCATACTTGCTTTTATACCTACATCATAGCTTTATGTTCCTCTGGGGGATGTGATGCTTTTTGCTGTGGATACTGTTCTGCACTAGTAATACACTTATAATGTTGTACGGTTCTTGGTCTTGCATTAATGGTTTCATTTGGTTGACCTTAGTGAATTATTATCTAAGTCATTTGTAAATGCTCATTGTCTACATGACCTATGAACTTAGAACATGTTACATTCCTCATGACACCCGAGAACTGCAACTGCTCTCTCTGGGCTTCTAGGAGTGTTCGGATGCCCAACGACAGTCGCCAATGTGGAAACGGTTGCCGTGGCACCTGCTATCTGTCGCCGGGGTGGCGCATGGTTTCTCAGCTTCGGGAGAGAGAGGAACTCTGGGACGAAGCTCTTCAATATCTCAGGTCACGTGAACACACCATGCACTGTGGAAGAGGAGATGTCCATTTCCCTTAAAGAACTCATCGAGAGGCATGCAGGTGTGTTTGGTGGTATTTATGCCTGACTATGTTTGTGTATGTCTCACCTGTACACGTACACACCTGTAATGGCAGTAATTGATGATGATGATGATACTCATGGCGTGCTCTGTGATTGGCCAGGTGGGGTTAGAGGTGGGTGGGACAACCTGCTGGGGGTGATCCCAGGAGGCTCCTCTACTCCTATCATCCCTCGCTCCGTGTGTGAGGACGTCATGATGGACTTTGACGACCTGGTGCGCGCTGAGACTGCTCTGGGCACTGCTGCAGTCATCGTCATGGACAAATCTGTGAGCACTTCATGCCAATGTCAACTCTATGTCACCTATGTCAACTCAATGTCAACTCTATGTCACCTCTATGTCACCTCAGGAGCCCTCTCACATTGCTCTGTTGTCTGCGATTGTCACAAACGACAGAAGATGTAGATGTGATTATCTACAGATATTATAATCAGTTATGTATGGTCAATGGTTTGGACTTTTGACATTAACATAGAATTGGCCTAAAGACAGTCACTAAACATGTCGTGTTGCACATGGAGAGCAAGCTTAATTCAGTTCAACTTTTAGGATGCTTCCCTCTGATCAACAGTGTGTGGTGTTAAAAGTGTTAAAAAACCTGTCAGTGAATTTTGTTTTGAGCATAGCTTATGTTTTTGTGTGCCCTTTGTGATGTTTTATTCACTGACGCCACAGAAGCATTACCAGCCTGAGCTGGTCCATAAATTATTTTCTGCTTGCCTAGACGGATGTGATCAGGGCCATTGCCCGCTTGGTAGAGTTCTACAAGCATGAAAGCTGTGGCCAGTGCACCCCCTGCAGGGAAGGTAAGGAACTGCAACTCAACTAACCTCTGGGTGTTGGCAAGGGTTTAGGATGCCATTCTACCCAGCCATTCTAAAAGTACATTCAGAAGTTCTGGCTGGATTTATTTCTCAGATCATATTTACCATTGGTAGCTAGTGGAACATCTGCAATTTGTATCTAGATATAAAAAACGCATGGTAATAAAATCTCTGTCTCCTTTTTATGCTCAGTCAGATTAACCTGAATGATTTACACTTGTCGTGTTGGCTCTTTGTGTCCATCTCAGGTGTAGACTGGATGAACACACTGATGTGGCGGTTTGTGAAAGGCGACGCCCGGAACTCTGAGATTGACATGATCTGGGAGCTCAGCAAGCAGATTGAGGGCCACACCATCTGCGCCCTGGGGGATGGGGCCGCCTGGCCTGTGCAGGTGAGAGGTGGGGCAGGTACACCTGTCCACAGATGAGTGGCAAAGATAAAAGCCTATGAGAATGCCTGCATTTGTATCTCCAGTAAAGAATAACTTGGTTAGCTAGTTTGCAAAACGATGACCAATGCATGGTTTATTCATAGGCAGGTATATGTGATGTCATTCTTGAATCCAATGACTCAATGATTCTAATCTAAACACTTTTTCGTCAAATTCAGCTAATTGATCCTCACAGTTGTCTAACTGTGTGTTCAGTGTTTGGGACAAAAAAAAAACTTTTATCATGTGCTTTCCACACGCATTGATCGCCTTCCTGTTGCCATCTTACAGGGGCTTGTCAGGCACTTCCGGCCTATCATGGAGGACCGCATCAATACATTCAAGCAGGTCCACCCATCAGAGGCCGAGAAGAGAAGAGAGATTGTCTGATGCTACTGTGCTGCAATAATAACAATAATAATAATAAATACATTTCCATACACTAATCACACTTTAACATTTCTGCGCAAATATTACATCTTTCATTTATATGAAGAGCATTCTGCATTCCATTCCATACTCTGTCATTTATTTTGGAATCGAACTGTTACAAATAAAGCTCTGTAAACTAAGAACTTGCCGTTTTGATTCGCAAGGTGTTCTTGTTGAATTCAACAATGCTAAATGATTAACTAAAGGGTTTACTATGCCTAACTGTGTTAAGCCAACAACTTTACCCACTATTTAAACATGGCTAACTCGTTTTGATGATCCTGTGGCAGTACTATCAAAGTTGGATAGCAAGGAGCACATCAGAGGACATGGAAAAGGAGATAAACCTCAAGACTGGTGCTGTGAACTCAATCTTATTTTAGGTCTTACATTTTAGGACAGTCTCATAAAGACATTTCATGGTGTAATCTGAAAGTGACCTTAATGACTACTTACATTTAAACACTGTTGTTTAACTGTTATATAAGTCATATGTGTAATAACTCATGTGTAATGTGAATATTAATGAACAGATTCATATAATGGTCAGTCTTAATTAGATGTCATTTTTAGTTATTGCCATTATATTGGCATAGTGAAATCTAGCAATAATCCCACAATAACCACCTATCTGAATGTGAATTAAAATCACCATCAAGCAAAATATTATGATCTCGTCCATGTCAATAAGCAATCATTTGACTTCGGTCCTGTGCACATAGGGTAGATTTAAACTTACCATAACATACCAACTGCATTCATATTTCTTTTATAAGTAGATTTTATTATAGGCCTACATATTTTATAAAGCAGCTTGTATAATGCCAAAGACTAAAAGGGGAAGCATACGTAAACACACCTATAGTTTACCATAACTACATACACGCTGAGCCCGTGTACCGATACTCCGGTACGTGTAAAACCAGTCACACACCAGACAGATCAATATTCTGGTGGCGACGAATGCTGAAAAGAGAGAAAAGAAACTACATATTAACCCGGAAGTAAACATGTTTCATTTGACCTCTTTTGGTGGCGCTGCAGTCGGGGGCGATAGACAGCACCTTATTGAAGGTGTGCACAGTCTGTGGTAGCTTGACTTATTTGCAGAGGTGTATTGAACAAGAAATTGAAATTGATGTCATTTGGTGGAACATCAAATGGCGGGTAAGTGTGGTAGCAGCTCTGACCTTTGTATCACTATGTAATGTCCCAACGCTCGCCTTTTCCCCGATTCTCAGTTAAATGAACGCCTAATGGCGGAGTAACTAATGTTAGCTTGTGTGCTGTTACTTGTTCACTTTAGCACTAGTCAGCAAATGTATCGTTTCTAACTACGCAAGGTTGCAGCCCTTGGCAGTAATATTCCTTGCATACAGTATTAAGATTTACAGTGGTGCCGTTTAAAGGTCAAGATAATCCGATTGCTAGCTAGCTAACAGTTAACGTTAGCTGTTTTTAGCCAAAGAAGTATCAATATGTGTTGTAGCTAGGTAGCTTGCGAGAGTAGCTAGGCTAACTTAAGCTAAACGTTATTGCCAATCAGCGCCGATTGTTACACTCTGCTCTATTATACATTTCAGATAGTTCAAAACGTTACTAATTTTGTATTACACAAGTTTGCTGTCTTCACTTTTCAACGTTAACTTGAACAATAACTTAACGTTTGCTAACCTGTCACCAGCTTTATCACTCCAGATAGCTAACATACAGGCAGATAGACGACGAATAGGTTCATATGCTGCATTCCTAATGTCAATTTACGTTGAATATGAAACACTTGGTCACAACATGTTTGTGTTCTAAGTTATCGTTGTAAAGAGATAGTTTCCCATTTTGGAGGGGGCGTTACTTATGACATACACCTGTCTCTTCTCGTCTCTTAATAGTCGCCGCAGTAAGTGGGACCAGCCGGGGCCAGGCTCTATGGGGGAAGCCGAGGCGGCGCCAACGGGGGCTCTGGATGCGGCCGCCGCCGTAGCCGCCAAGATAAACGCCATGCTTGTGGCTAAGGGCAAACTCAAGCCCTCTCAGATCGGTGGACCTGGGCCCGTGGATAAGGTAAGAGCGCAGTGGGTGGTATCATGTAGTAGTACATCTCTGGCACTGCTGTGATGTACTCCAGAATCGGTATATCATGCGCTAAAACGTAATAGAAGAGAAATAAAAGACAGCTGATTCAAGCTGTGGACGTAATTTGATCCAAGTACATTCTGATCTTTAATTCATTGTATATGGAAAAGAGTAAAGGAAACATTTACATGTGTTCTGTTGCTGTTTGGTTGTTTGTGGGTGTATGAGTGTGTCTGATGGGTGTGTAGCCATCCTTTCCCATGCTCTCACCCGTGCTAACACCTCCTCTGTGTTTGACTCCTCCCTGTTGCCCAGGGTTCAGCTGGTAAGCCTCAGCAGCCAGTGAAAGCCAAGGACGACCTGGTGGTGGCTGAGGTGGAGATTAATGATGTGCCTCTCACCTGCCGCAATCTTCTGACCAGAGGACAGACACAAGACGAGGTCAGCGCTTTAACTCAGTCCTGTTAATAAGAAATCACTCTTACCACATCAGGTGATGCTCTGTGATGATGTGTGCACATCTCAAGAACTAGACCTTTGTGTAATTCCCCTCTTGTTACCCACAGATCAGTAAAGTTAGTGGTGCTGCCGTGTCCACGAGGGGGCGCTACATGACAGTAGAAGAGAAGAACAAGGCATTGCCAAGGTGAGTGTGTTGCCAGGTGGATTAGGTTCGGCGACTGTCAAAAGGGTGAGGTACATATTAGCCCCGTTTACACTGTGGGCATTCAAGCCCAGGAACTTTGACTAGAGTTCCTGATGAATTTACACTATGGACCATCTAACCAACAACAAAACTTGCAACCATAAAGACACTGTACAACTTTGCAATGGACAAACAAACAAAACGGAGCAAACCGCTAGCACAGATACACAAACAATGGAATATTACACTGCTTTCTTACTTATTATAGCCATACTTACACCCTGACCGTTGAGCTGGGCTAGGTCTAGGAGTTCCTGGTTAAGCCCTGTTTAAGCCTAACTCAGTACAGTGTAAACACTCCCGGGGCCAGGAACTAAGTTCCAGCAAGGTGTGGTTGGCCCAAATGTAAATGGGGCTATTGGCTCAGGTAGTTTGGTTCATCAGGTTTTGGACAGGGAGCCAGTTTAGGTGTATGGCAGTGTTTGGGATTTGGTTTACATCCTCAGCTCTTGGTGTTGCTTGTGCTTGTGCTGCGTGTGCTTGTTGGTTTGTGTTTCCTCCTGCATCTGAATCAGCGGGCAGTAATTGTGTGTTGTGTGGTGTTACTGTTATGAGTCATAAGCTTGAGGCTGAAAACCGCTACTTCAAAGTGAAATGCAAAAGTTGAATAATGCCTTTAGTGTAATTTGTTTCTTGCTTTCTGCAGTGAACGTCCACTTTACCTTCATGTCCAGGGCCAAACCAGGGATATAGTGGATCGTAAGTATATGTTTTCATTTTCATCAACCCACCGACCGGTAATGTGCAATACGGAAACACTAAGTTCTCTGCACAGATTAACCCTTTGTGTGTGTGTGTATGTGTGTGCAGGAGCTGTGAATAAGATAAAGGAGATCATCACCAACGGTGTGGTGAAGGCCGCCACCAGCTCAAATGCTGCGGCGGTCACCGTCTACCAGCAGCCCCCTCCCCCAGCAATGCCCCCCATGGGCCACAAACCACACTACCAGTCAGGGGTGAGACTCCACACACCCCCACTATCAAACCAAGGCCGTCAACGCAGCCTGGCTATTAACCAGACCAACCAACACATGCTCAGAAGACACAAGCGCAGTGTACTGTGTGAACAGGGTTTCCACGGTCTTAGAAATTCTGGAAAAGTTATGGAATTTCCATTTACCAGGCCTGAAAATGTCATGACTTTTGACTGTTTAGGAAAAAGGTCTAATGGAATTAATGATTTCTTCTTTAGATACTGTTTTGTTATGCAACGTGATAGTTTCCATTTGAATTGACATAGTCTAAACTAGCCTGATGAGAAAAGGAATGGAATTATTCATTCAATAATTAGGCCCAACCTGTGGAGTAAAGTGCACAACTTAGGGCCAATGATTTTCCGTAAAAAAAAAAATGCATTTTCCGTTTCACATTTTGGTGAATTCCGTTTCAGCTCATTTTGTTCACCCTGAGGTAGATTGATGGCCTAAAATTTGTGAATAATATGTGCCACAAGTGACCCAAACCTTCTAAGATTGTTGTTTGCCAGCCATCAACAGAAGACTAAAACATTTTTTTTTTTAATGCGATTGGGAAGACGAGCGAGTGGATGTGACCGGCTGTAGCGGAGGTGTGTGCGTCAACCGTTGAACAGGGGGGCGTGGCCGGAGCAGAGTTCAGCGCAGACGTGACATTTTCTCAGTGGTTTTGTTCTTTAATTAATGTTTGTTCATCGTTGCAATCGTTTTTGTGTTTATTTGAAAGAAATACAGCCTTGCAGGCCAAAATACAGGGGAATTTGGGCGATTTTTATGCACAAAATGATGTTTCCGTCTGAAAGTTGCAATTCCGTTTCAAAGGGTACATTCCGCGAATTCAGTCCTTTTTCCGTTATCGCGGAAAAGCATTGGCCCTAACAACTTGGTGTACTTGTAGGTAGTGAAAGGTCATGGAAATGTCATTAAGGCCCTTGGAAAGTCATGTTAAAGTTTTGAAATGTGTCAGTGAAAATGGCTGGGAACCCTGTGTGAATATAATTATAGGAAATGTTTGTGATATGACCGTACATAATACATTTCCATGTCATGATCGGTATCATCATAGCATCACTCATCCTCTCTCTCTCAGATGCACCAGCACTATGTCCAGGACAAGCTGTTTGTGGGCCTGGAGCACGCCATCCACGGTTTCAACGTGAAGGAGAAGGTGGAGGGCCCATGCTGCTCCTTCCTCCAGCACATCCAGTCGGAGACGGGCGCCAAGGTCTTCCTCAGGGGCAAGGGCTCTGGCTGCCTGGAGCCTGCCTCTGGGAGAGAGGCCTTTGAACCGATGTACATCTACATAAGGTTAGCGTGACTGCAGAACTTATATGCATCTTCTTAACATTAGAATGAGTACATCACCCATTATCATCTACATAAGATCAGTACATGGCCCAAAAATCCAATTCAATCTTCTAATGGTTGGTTTGACTACTAAACCATTTACTCCTAGCCTGGATGCCAGACGAATTTAGCCACGCCCACAGATTTTTTGGTCGGGAAGTTCGGTCTGGTGTCGCTCCGTTGGGGAGAAATTATCTCCTCACAAAAATCTGTGAGGAGATAGATAGACCAATCAAATTGTCAGGGCGGGCTTTATATGATGATGGACAGATGATCAACCCTAACGTAATCAACCACGTCACCAAAGAGCTTTTGGGGCTGAATTTGTTTTCAACAAACATGGCTGCCGTTGGAGAGCTGAAATGTGGAAATTCGAGTCTGTTTTAGAAGACATTGACAGCACATTCATTTTGAAAGAGGAACAGAGAAACACGATCAAGGCATTTGTCGATCGAAAAGATGTTTTTGCCGTCCTTCCTACGGGATCCGGTAAAAGTTTAATGTATCAGCTGGCCCCATGGTCTACGTTATGGTCATACTACGTTGCTCTGATTGGTTCTAGATATATCCAATTGAGAGGCATTTTTTTCCCTGGTTCGGTTGAAACACGCCCCATAATCACAGTCCAACGGAGCGGTATCAGACTCATATTCTGACTAGAATTATGAGTATGACATCGTCAGGCTAATTTACTCCCATATAAGGTCATGAATACATAACCTATGTGTGTCCACCAGGTGGTCAGTATGAGTATAGCACTCGTGTTCCTGTGCGTAAGGTTTGTGTCTCCACCAGGTGTCAGTATGAGTAGAGTAATCGTGTACCTATGTAAGGTTTGCATGAGTACTGATTCCATGTCATTTCAGTATCAGTATCCATGCATGCTCTTAGCACTGTTTGCTGGCCTGCTGAAATGTGTGTCTTCTCTCTAGTCACCCTAAACCTGAGGGCCTTGCAGCAGCCAAGACTCTGTGTGAAAACCTCCTACAGACAGTGAGTAACTCTACAGTATAGACATATACACGCTGCTTGAATGATTACTTAAAGTAAAGTAATCATTCAGACGCGGGCACATTTGAAAATAATCGCCATAGAGTGCATTCATGAAACTGCTGATCAATAGCAACAACAACAAAAGACAAAAGTGTAGAGATCAGGAAATAGATACACATGCTAACAAGGGGTCATCAAACGGAGAGAGAATACAGGGCAATTACGCTTAAAATGGGCGCAATGCTATTACGTCTTCTCCTCAGTTCTGTGTCTCCACCAGATTTTCCAGTCTCATGTGGTTGGACAGAAATAGTGTGAACACCATGTGCGCATTTTCGTTAGTGGAAGCAAAATGGCATAGTATGGCAGCACTAGCCCCAGGGTTGGCACAGAAAGGAGTCCACTTCTGTATTCTCTGTTTTAGCCATCACGAGGGGTTATTTCCCTGACCATCTTCCCGCTACCTCTTCCTCTTCCTCTTAGGTGCATGCAGAGTACTCTCGCTTCCTCAGTCAGATGACTGCCATGGTGCCCACTCAAGGTAACCCGCTCAGCTCTCCCTCCATTTGGCTATAGACACCAGTTACATGCTGCAGGTGTTTCTGCAGCCGTCAAACCACAATGTCATTATACTATACAGTTTAACAGGCTTGTGTCCTAGTCCGTCTGAATCTAACGTCTCTGGCTGTTTTCTGACAGGCTTCCTCCAGCCCCCCCCAGTGAACGGCCTCCCGCCCCAGCCCCCCTACGGCCCCCCCACGGGGTACCAGCCGCCTGTCTACCCCATGCCCATGCCCCCTCCTCAGCCCATCCCTCCACCCTACGTTGTGCCCCCTCAGATGCCCCCTGGGCAGCCCCCTGCCCCAATCCCACCCCCCAGTGCCCATTATCCCATCAACCCCGCGCCGCCCGTCATGCCCCAGGTGAGTAGGAGTAGGCTGTTGGAGAGAGATTATTCTAACCTATGTCGCCTTGACTTTTACTTATAGACACATTTGATAGGCACACATTTCTGTACTGAGATGATTGGACGTGCAACATCACTACATTGTATATGATACCACAGTATTTATGAAGTACACAATTTATCCTTGTTTTAGTCCTTGTTTACCTGTATGTATTGCTGTGTTCTGGCAGTCATATAATATATATATATATATTGTCTGAATCTCTTCTTATCTCCACCCTCAATCTCTCTCTCTCTCTCTCTCTCTCACACACAGACGCTGTCCCAGGCTCCTTTCCACCCTGTGGCTCCAGTTCTTCCTAAAGTCCCTCCCCCCACGTCCATGCACAACCCCCCCCAGAAGCGGCGCTTCACTGAGGAGGTCCCTGACGAGCGCGACAGCGGCCTGCTGGGATACCAGGTGATCGCCCGCTCCAACAGCCTCTCACACTATCTGTCACTCTTTCTCTGCAAACAGGCCTCGCTGGCTGATGAGGTGTGGGCAGTGATTTCGATTTCGAGACCCTCTTTAATGCATTACATCAGTAGTACTGACATTTTTTCTGTCACCATCAGAGACTGGACATTCCATGTCAAGTCAAACCCCCCTGTAAAAGTGGCTGTAACTTGTTAAATAATTCCCCCATGGCTCTAATATTTGGTATTTCTCCATCCTATGGATTCATCAAATGAACGAAGCAAAAGTGAACCAAATATAACAAGGTGGGGGAGTTTAAAAAAAAAGCAAAAACACCTTGGTGAATTGACATGGAATGGCCCAAATGTTCCTTGTCTAAGGGAAGGTATAACTGTCAGGTACTCCCCACTATTTCTGACTGGGCAGACCAGGAGATGTCATGTGTTTGTGCACCCTGGTGCTGTGAACCTTCTCCAGGCCTTTCTTTTCAGAAAGTAGTTTTATTTCAGCCTATGATGGATGCTTCAGCCACAGTTAAACTGCAGCCTCCACATTTTTATATATATATATATATATATATATATAATATACACACACACACACTACTACTCCTATCTATATATGTATATATAATGTGGATTACCTTTTACCTACCTAATTGCTTTTCAGTTAGTCAGATTTAGGAGAGGGTGGAGTGTGATCCGTGCAGATGTTAGCTGTGTGTATCGCATCCATAAAGCACAGTGGACTGTGGGGTGGACCCGGCCTGGATTTGGCCCTAATTTGGCCCGTGTCTACCGGCTCCATCCCAGAGGTCTCCTCCTTAGGTCAGCAATGGCAGGACATCCAGGGAAGGGTGTGTGCTAATGCCATTTGTGTTTTTCTGCTCATAGCATGGACCCATTCATATGACTAATTTAGGTGCAGGCTTCTCTATGGGCAACCCCGAGTCTTCAGGACCCCCGCCTTCTAGTTCCTCTGGGCCTCCTAAGGAAAGGGACTGGTAAGTGCTGCTCAGAACCACAAATCCTGCACTGTAAAATGTAGGCAATTTTGGGTTCCTATAGTAGGTGCTCTCTAGCCATTTGCCTTGCAAAATATGTACATTTTATTTCCGATGTTATGATTTCCTAATGAAGCAGTAAAAATAAATAAATAAATAGTTGTTAAAAAAATGCATAATGAAATAATGAATCGCTGTCTTGTTTCACCTCTGTTCTACCCTCCAGTCGGCAGCTAATGCCACCGCCACCCATGCCAGTGAACGGAGGAGTGCGGCCGCCCAAACTGGAGGAGAGAAGGTCACTAGCCGGCACCCAGGGTAAGGACCGTACCCCCACCCCCATCCCCCACAGCAGCTAACTCTGGGCCAGGGTTAGCTGAGCTCAGATCTGCGTTAGCTCCTCTTCAGACCTGGCAGATGCCTCACTGCCACGCCCTCCACAATCACATCCTCCTTCCGGTCCCGTCCCACATAGCTGCGCACCGTTGCATGAATCTGGCCCTGCTCTGGTGTTTGTTGCCGTTTGGTAGAGGACTCCCCTGCTCTTATCCAGACAGTAGCTGACTTGGAAGTGGCGGTGCGGGGCTTGAACCACTCTGACAAAGTCAGTTGCTGTCTCGATATGGCCTTTTCTACCACATACAACTTGACCTCTGCATGCAGAGACTTGTATACCCTGATAGAAGTGGGACTCCACTGAGCTGGCGCCTAATCTGTTCAAGATTGAGCCGTTCTCTTGTCATGAGGCTATTTGGAATGGAAATGTTACCTCAATGATTACCAGGAGGGGAGAAAAAAAAAACTGTCTGGATTTCCAACAGAGCAGTGTAGCAGACATCACCCTACTGTTTGCCTAAAGACTGACCCTACCCCAATTATTCTCCGTCTAGTCCTCTCTCCGTTGGCTGGTGCCAGCAGCCAGCCGTCCCCCTCTGATGATGTCATCAGAACGGCGGCGAGCCTGTGCAGGAGTGGTCCGCCCGCACTAACGCACCTCTCTCCTCTGTTTTGTGTTCTCTCTCTTTCTCTCTGTGTTCTTCTCTCTCTTCCATGTCTCTCTGGGGGGATGCCGGATGCTGCTGGTGTACATTGGGTGGGGGGTTGGTTCATGGACCTCAATCACTCTATTCCACTTCCTGATTGGATTGCCTGAACTTTTGCCTCCTCCTGCTGACCAATGGCGACCAACCCCTGCCTGCACCTCTGCTCCCCCCTGCCCACCCACCCCCCAACACCAAACATCTGTGCGACAAAATCCCAATTAATGCTTTTTGATTAACTTTGTCTCTCTCTGTTCACCTACCTAATGGAAAATCATCTATTCTTTTATGAGTATGCCTGCTTGTTTTGTTTTTCTTGTGTTCTCTTTCTCTCTTGTTTGTTCTTTTTTCCTTTTTCTCTCGGTCTTGTCATCCCCCTCCCCCCACAGAACAATCTGTGAAGCGTCTGAAGACGGGACTGGTGGCGTACACCGGAGACTCGTCTGATGAAGAGGAGGACCACTCAACCCCTAAATCGGCCGGGGCAGGTAACTCGGCCATGATCTCCTCATCCTCTTCCTCCTCCTCCTCCTCAGGGTGGACTCTGGGGGTGTACCGAACCCCCCCTCCCCAACCACCACGACCCAAAACACAGGCGCCGCAGTCCATGCCATTTTGGATGGCCCCTTAAGACAAAGAACACCCCCTGCCCCCCTGTCCTTGCACCCCCATTTGCCCTCCACAGGACCATCTGTCATTCTCACACACACACACACTCACACTCACACACACACTCTCTCAACCCCATTCTGTAAAAAAGCCCTGACACACACGTACACACACCTCTCCATTTAGCCGAGCTTGATGACCATTTTCATGTGTGGAGGGCTTGCCTCATCTTCGGACTGCGATCAGGAAATGGGACTCTTCAGCGGGAGGATAGAGACTTTTGGAGGTAGACACGGATGCTATTTCATGAATTAGCTGGTCCTCCCCCAGGACGTGGGTGAGCACACAGACTTGGAGGCAACAAACGCTTGCCAACTTAACTGGAAGGTGACCTTGGCTTACTCGAAGACTGTTTTTTGAGTTGAAGTGCTAGATCGAAATAAACAGTGAATCATTGTTTATAATTGTATCGATGTTTTTGCAGTTTTTTTTGTCTCCCATGTTGATTATCAAAACCTTGGTAACTGTAGCCTTGACCATGTATTTGATATAGTCCAGAAGGACAAATTACACTGTTGGTGAAGCAAAGGCACCATACTCATTTCTAGTTTCAAAACAAAACTGCCCTGCTAGTCTGTGTCCGTGGCCAGTAGACCAGTACAAAGGTACCAGGAAAAAATATCATGCATCAGTCTTCTGTATCACTATGATGGTAATATTAAAGAATGGCACTGCTTTAGTAAAACTTCACCACATATCAGTCAGCGTTCCAGTGGATAATAAACCATGTTAGACGTAAATGAATGGTGAGTTCCAGTCTATTATTTATTATGACCGGTCCACCAGTGATTACATGTTTCTTTACATGGACATGCCGGTAAGGCGTAAGCAGTAAGCCTAATGGAGACGAAAGTACAGAAACCCTTCAGGGAGCTTTTTTGAAATGCTGTAAATGTTTTTTTCTCATTCATTTTTTTATTTCCATATCAAAGACATAACTAAACATATCAGGAGAAATGGTGTAAATGTTGAGTATTCTTTTAAGGCAATAAATAACTTAAACTTGCTTTGAAATAAGCCTCAAAATCTCTTGATCGGTAAGTGTAAGGGCCTAATGACTGCAGGTGTGTTGATGGTATGGAATTATGGTACTGCTCCTTTAAATGTGACGTTTGTCCCTAATAACATATATAGGGTTATCTATATATGTTTATGTTTGTCCCTGGCTCGATTGATGCACGTAATAGAAGATGAATTATATGAACCAGATCTATGCGAGATATGGTAACATCGAACAGATGGTAACAAGTTCACAGCACATTGAAATCTCATTATCGTGAGTAGTTTAATGTTTGGATTGCGTTTTCAACCTAAGACTAGCCAACAATAACCGTTGACGCCTGAACCGCGCTGGAAATGTGTTGTCATGACGTCCTTTTCTCGGTCTCTGGAGCTTACGGTTACGTCACTTTCGCCCAAACATTCAGGGTGCTGACGTCAGAATCTAAACAGTTTAGAAAGACAGTTCACTTAGTGCATTTTTAGAGACATGTATATGTATTATTTGCTGTATTATTCTTGCCATCTTGAGGTAATATTGTATTACAGAACACTGTAGAGTTTCAGATTTGCCTTTAAGATTTATAAACATATTGGTCTGTGTGGTCTCTTCACTCAATATGATGTCAGTATATCTTGTAAGTGCAGCAGGACTTGCCATACTGCTCTGCCTCTGCCAAGGTGAGTGAGGTTATTTTTTGCTTGATTAAAGATTACTTTAGTCTGCTCTACCACTGACAAAATGTACTTTTCTGGCTTTATATGGTATGTGTGCGTGTGTTTTTTTAATGTAGTATCTGCTCAGGCATCCTCAGTGCTGTTGTCAGCTGCGCCAGGAAAAGACCTGGTTGGGGGAGAAACACTCATTTTAACCTGCAGGGTAGTCACAGATGACTCTCACCTCCAGTTGGCTTATGAAATCTGGAAGGGTGACATCACAGTGTCCACTACACTCCAGATCCAGGCAAAGACCCACAGTCTTCTTATAGGCAAAGTCTCCACAGAACATTCTGGAAGATACAAGTGTGTTGTAACTCTACCACAGGGTGAGCAGAGGGAAAGTGTGGAGGTACAAGTGACTGTGGAAGGTAAGAACATGATCAAAAATCACTTCTGATCATGATACAAACAATTCATTTTAGATCAAAATCCTTTGATTGGGTGAACCTAATGGCAGCTTACTCTGGAAAGCATCTGTACTGATCAATGCCAGATCCAGTCATCCAGACCAATCTAGGTTTCCCTCACCTGGTTTCTGGGTCCTGAACTCTTGACCTAAAGTGACTGTCAGATCCTCAAACATACATTTCCTGCCTCACAGACTGTCAGATCCTCAAACATACATTTCCTGCCTCACAGACATCCTGCTGAAGCCCAGCCTGACTGCGACTCCTCCAGACGGGCGAGCGTATGCCAGGGACACTGTCCTTCTGCGGTGCGGACTGCACCAGTACCGTGGCTGGAAGTACTTCTGGTACCGGGACTCTCGCAGCATGTACCCACTGGAGCAGATCTGGGATGGGGGAGGAGGGGAGGCCACACTCAGGCTGTGGCGTTCCGCACTCTCAGACACGGGCCAGTACTGGTGCAGAGCCGGGAGGGGGTCGCCCGTCTTCTACACGGAGTACAGCGACCCAGTCTACATCAATATCACAAGTAAGGCCGTGGGGTTGGTGAGTGGGATATGTATGAGGTGCGTTTAATGGTGTTTCTTATGCCAAACATGGCTGATCTCACCTCAGACAGATTCAAGTGGTCTCTGAATAAACCGCAGAGGCCTTCATCGTAGTGAGCCACTGTGATGCACTAGGTGACAGAAGTGAAGCTCAAGCACCACAATCTGTACCTCATCATACCACCAGAAGCAAATCTGCTTGAACCTTTTTGCCCGGTTGATTGATATATTCTGACTACATGCTCAGAATGAGTCAAAAGTCACATGGCAGATAGGTGGAGCAGACTCGGCTCTGATTTGGCAAGGATAGGTCTGAGACAGAGGTGGTGGTTTTGGTATAGAGATGTTAGTAGCTAGGATACCAATACTCCTCAGTAGGGAGAGAGGCCATTGGCCAGCACATGTCATGGGTGCCATGGGAACTGTAATGGCAACTGACCATCAGCTGTGGATTGGCGCTAGCATGGTTTTTGTCTCCGCAGATTTCTTCACTAGTGTGACCCTGTCTCTCAGCCCGGGCGCAGTTCTGAAGGAGAATGAGCCATTCCGCTTGACCTGTGACACCCAGGTGAGTGAGCGAGAGAGTCAGAAGCCTGGAAACAGCTCCGGGCGCCCCCAGGTGATCTACACCTTCTACAAGAATGGCCAGGCTTTTGCCTCCAGCTCCCCTCGCGCCATGGTGGCCGTGACCCAGGCACAGAGGTGTCACTCAGGCAGGTACAGCTGCACGGTGGCCTCAGGGAGAGCCCAGCGATCCAGCCCAGAGCTTCACGTCACCACAGATGGTACGCAGTAAATCTCTACAGGCTAGCCACTGTCACCTGAGCAAACTTGCATATGTAAAGCAAGCTTCTTTGGGTACTTAGAAAAGCGCTATAAAAGTCAAAGGTATTATTATTATTAACTACCTGGCTGTCCATATATAAACCTGTTAGTTTCTATTGAGAGCAATACTGTGCAATGCAGAGATCATACAACACACCTACATATACCAAAGCAGGTTATTGGGATTAAACCTGTCTTCCAGTTTTTGAGAAACAGTCTCTTGAACTAGATCACTCCCTTGCAGCATATGCATATGCAATCCATTGGGTTCATGGATTACTATTCTTGAAAACACTTTTGGATAAGCACTGTTGCTGTCGGTGCAGCGGGGATAGGATGCAGCTAGCCTATGCATTGGTGTTTCCTTGTTTCTGTTCTGCATGTCACTTTGGAGTAGCAGGGAAAGGTAGCTCCTGTCTGCATCTGCTATCCCATCCCCGTGAATACATCACACACACACACACACACACACACACACACACACACACACACACACACACACACACACACACACACACACACACACACACACACACACACACACACACACACACACACACACACAAACATGGAGAGAAGCCATTTAGAATGCACTGTGTCCAATGCAATGAACACACAACTCATCTGATTTAGGCAAATCCTGAAATGAACTGTACAGCAATCTGAAAATAAATTAGATTGGAGTAAATATGCATTATAGATATTTGCTGTAAAAATACTGTAAAACATGCTATACCATTGACTAAAATTTGAAAAGAAAAAGCTTGATTATTTAAAAACGCTGTCTGTGATGCAGGTGTGGTTTATGTGTTTGCAGACACATCTGTGCTGCTGATTGCCCTGGTTGGCACAGCTCTTATCATAGCCATCCCACTGTGTGCGTTCTTCACAAGAGAGCACATCCTCAGAGGTAAAACAGATGTTGTTACATTACATTTCACATCTTTACATCTTAAACATCACACATTGTACAGCAGGAAGCTGAATTAGTCCGCTGGGTTTCCATGCTGTGATGCCCTGTTCGTTTTCATCCTTTTGTCAGTGTTTTGTGATCCCCCTCAGTAATATTTTTTTCTCCTAGTTGTTCCTACAACCAAGGTTTGTCTGCCCCATGTTTTGACTCAGACCCCTGAAAGGGAGAGGTGTGTGCGCGCGCCTGTACTGCATGTGTGTGTTTCAATTCAACTTTGACAAAGAGAAACTGTTTTTAACAGTATGTATATTTTTCCACAGTGCTTACCGGGCAAGCCCAACCTGAACCTGTTACATGTCTTGGTGAATAAAATACGGCATGTTTTGGTGAATAAAGTGATTCTGTACATAGTTTACAATGACCAGTTAGAGAGCAAGGAGCTCCTGGATGAGAGACTGAGGTCCCACCAATAGGTGGCTCCACAGTCAGTGGAAAGCTCTCTCTCTCTCTGAGTGTGTGTGTGTGTGTGTGTGCGTGTGCGTGTGTGTGTACACATATGTTTCAATATAAATCCCTTTTAGAGCAAGGACAGATGTGTGTAGCTGAGCTCATTGGCACAGGTTGGCACATTCATATCTCTTCTCTACCAATACTGCAACAAAGATTTAGAATAATTCCATTGATTTCCAGCCAAGACTTGAGGGGAAACAGGTACCACAAATGTCATTTCTCGTTAAAAATGAGTTTCAAGACTTCTCTGTCAGACTGTCAGAATGAAAAGCCTTTTAATGTCTTAAACCTTTTTTTTTCTTTGAGCATATTTTTTTGTGGGTGTCTGCCTTGCGATGCAGGTCCAGCATTGGTGCTCACCTCACAGGGCAGCCAAATACTGTAACTACGCTGTAAGTGTCTCAGGGTCAGAGGTCAGCTGTGATTAACGCCTGCCTGACTGACCTGCTAATGGCTAACGCTAGCTGTTGGGAGAAAGAGAGAGACAGACAGAGGGAGGGAGGGAGGAAGTGAGAGAGGTAAAGCACGAGACAGACAGCCAGGGAGAGGTGCAGACACGGCATATTTACAGTCCTCCTGGTAAGAGCGTGTGTGTGAACTGCGGTACGTATGTCCGTTTATGTAACCTCCGGCCCTTGAGGTCCCCAAGCCGGGGCCTCGCCTGATCTCGGCGGCTGACACAGCGGTGTGAAGGCAGGAGACGGCGCGGCGAGGAGGCTGCTGTGCGGGGCCAGGGCCCCCGGCTCTACAAAGACATGCTTGTCTTGTCTGGGGTTTGAGTGTTTGCTGTCAGCCCAGCCCTTACGAGCAGGGAGGGGACTTTCTGAGCAGGGTTTCGATCGCCTCTGTGAGATTTGCAAGTAGCCACAAACGTGGCATGGAGAGCGAGTGTTAATCTCGCTTACAGCAGTAAAAAAGGACTATAAATGCAGCGGTTTGTGTTCGAGGGAGTTTGTATAGAAAAACCGCACACACTCAAAAGTAGCAATTGTAGATGCAAGTGATTGCACAAGGTGACTAGACAGAGTGATGAGTGATTCACTCTTACTCACTGGTACCTTCACTGCCATCACCGTCGAGTTCAGATGTAGTTTAAATGAAGACTTTTTGAGGAGCCGGGCAATCAGTTCATATTAACATGCCGGTGTTAGCACTGTAATTGTATCATTTGTAGAGATGTTAGCAATACTGTAGTTTATGATCCAGAAATGCTGTGAAGTCAAACAGGGTGAGTTAAGAGAGGCAAGGGGAGGGAGTGAGATTGAGTGAAGAAAAACAGATGGAGAGATTGGATTCTGGAGCAGGGCGGGCGGGCAGGCGAGGGAGCGGGGAGGAGGCGAACGGGCGAAGGGGATCTTTTTTGTGCGTGTCTGAGAGAAAGGGAGCCTCTCATACGCTCCCAGCAGGGGCTTGGCCCAGTCCACGGCCTAGTCTCGTCTGCCCAGCAGGGGACTTTCCTGAGCAGGCTGCCCTAGGGAGGGGCACCTGCCTTAGCCGCAAACACTGCTGGTGAGAGCAGGCGGGGTGGGGGTGGATGGGGGGGGGGTGTGAGTGGACATGTTTGGGCGGGGGTAAAGGCAGTTAGGGGGGGTTGGGGGGGTTATAGCGGGGCTGAGAGGATGGAAAGACACTCTGAATTCCAGGAAGGGGACACGTGTGCAGTTTATGAAACACACAGGTAACACAAAATGACGTACAAAAAAAAAGAAAGTCCGTCCCACCTCCTCCGCGTTTTCCCCCAGAGAACCGCAACGTCTGCAGCTGGGGACAAAATGAAAAGTTTCTGTTGAACGGCGTCTGGGTTATTGTTGGAGAGGGCCACTGCGCCGAGGTCTGGTACAGTAACTACTAACACAAACTGACAGTATATGGATGAACCGCCCTCCACCAGGGCAATATTTTCCTCTGTTTGGCTTAGCAGAGTAAACACACGTGTTTGAAGTTTATCAGACACTCAATCATTCGAGCCGACCACGGGAGGCCTCTGGATCGTTTAATGCCGGTAATAATATAGCAATCCATTTTCAATATTTAAGACCATGCTCCCACGAGCAGACGAGGAACTGTTAACGGTCTTGCGGTCGAAGGTCGGCTTCCAAGAGAGGCCTCCGAACGTCACGCACTAGCATGCTCTACTAAATTAATGACGTATCTTCCAAGTATGCTCTAGACGATGCTACGTTTAGCTAACATGAGTATGGTCAGTTGAGTAGTGTGGTGAGTCCTAGACCGCATTGTTTTCACGTGGGTCGATGATATCTGCCGGGGATTTTCTTAGCGGGGCTCTGGTGGGATGACTGTTTGAAGAGCAGGGTGTTAATCTCATCCAGAAAGGTTTGCCATAGGTTTGTGGCTGGCGGGGCGGGTGGGGGGGCTCATAACAACTGGTCCTGGATCTGCAGTCAGGACTCAAACATCCCCCGTGCTCCTACAAAGTCACGCATTTTGGACATGCTCTGTTGTTCCCTGAGGTAAATGGAAACACATGCTCGAGTCTCACAGCTCAGCGCCTACAGACCCACAGGGCCACCGTGCCTGCTGGTACCAAGCTAACCTGTGAGCATCTGTGAACTGCTATGTCCTCTATCAGTAGAGATAAAACTGAGGAAGCCATCTGATGTCTACACTCACGCAGCCAAGGTCGTCCACGTTATGACAGATGAGTTACTTTATTTGAACTTCCATTTTTTTGTTTGATGTTTTTTTCAAGGTAGTGATTATTTCCACACATTTTGTGTGTCATCCAAATATGTCTGTGTGGCTGTGAGGGGATGCTGTTATTTTATAGATTCAGCTATGAGGTTTTGTGGTCATCTCGGTTTGTACTTGGAGTCACACTGTAAGGTTAAGGGTAATAGATTATCTGGGTCTGTTCCCAACTCCTGCATGTTCAGACAGACCCCCCCCCCCCCCCCCCCCACCTAACACACACACACACACAAACCCGTCTTCACTCCTCCCTGTCAAACAACAATATTTGTTCATGTGCGTCACAGATCAGCAGGCTTCCGAACACAATACAGGGCTGGCATTTAGACAGACACAGACAAGAGACAAACCACCACACTGGATATACACACACACACACACACACACAGATGCTATGTCACACACACAGAGAGATATACGCAACATGACACACACACACACACACACACAGAGTCATGGTCACAACAGACATACGGATATACGCAACATGAGAGCCACATATGCAAGTCTTACAGACACACACACACACACACAGAGTCACAGAGTCACAGTCACACACGACATACGGATATACCCAACACGACAGCCGCATATGCAAGCCTTACACACACACACACACACACACACACACACACACGCAGGTGAACACATGATGTGATACACTCTCGTGCAATAGCGAGTCTGGAACACACACACCTCTTTCTCTCTGACACACACACACACACACACACCTCTTTCTTTCTCACAGACACACACTCATCTGTTAGAGCTATAAGCAGCAGTGTCCACTCTCTCGATCTCTCTTCTCTGCTTTATCACTCAGGCCTTAGCTTTGGAGGTGTCAGGAAGTTGTTTGCACCTTTCCGTGTCCACTGGGAGTCACGACAGCACAAAGTTCATAAGGTCCAACACTGCTTAAGACTCAAGCTTTAGAAATCTTTTATTAATGGATACTGAGGCGTGCACATCAAACTCACAAACATGCAGCACATTGCATGGCGTATGAAAACAAATTACCACAAACAAGTGAAAACCATGCAGATTTTTAAAAACAACACTTTCTTCTCATTTCAAACGCTGAAAGGCTTTTGAGGAGTCATCAATAAGCTATAAAGCACATTTGTAGTCCTCTTCAGAAATAACCTAGTTATCAATTAATAAAATGACACAAAAGATGATACATAGTTTCATTGCTGTAGTAAAAGTGTCCATTTTTAACAGTCCTTCAAAGAAACAGCGTCTTAGTACTTCACTAGTGCACTCCGATCAGTAGAGTCTGTCCAAAAGGGAAAACTGCATTGTACATGTTGATCTACACATTGTTCTCGGTTGAGTGGCCAGCTAATGTTATGTGATTTACATTCATCTCTTTCTGAGGGGATTCAGCTTTCTCTCCATATTCTGTAAGGTCATCTAGAGAGACATGCATAAAAACATCTGTGTGTTCAACTCAATGTCGAAGACCTCAGCAAAGGCACAGAGAGAGAGAGAGAGAGAGAGAGAGAGAGAGAGAGAGAGAGAGAGAGAGAGAGAGAGAGCGCTGTGACTGACGGCATTTCAGAATATACAAAGCAGCCTAGAAATTTAGTTGACTCTATATTCTTTCCCCATTTCATTATAAAAAAGTTAATTAAATGTCATAAAAAGTTTATATTATTTTCAAAAGGTTCAACAACATGTAGCACATCATTAAATGGTTTGTCCTCTGAGGAAAATACAAGATCATCATATAACAAAATAAGTGCTGTAGCAAAATACTGTTTGTGTTGTAGCAAAATACTGTGGCTTTGAAAGTATTCATGCTGTCTTGACTTCTGACAACTGTGTTGTCATGGAGGTGCAGGTATTGCCAGTCCTTGTCAGGATGGTTGTCACTGTGGATAGGTGGAAGTGTACAGTGCGCCGCATACATCGCAACAGCACTGAAACACATTAAACCAGACTTTGTATAAAACAGTCTTAAGTGACTGCATGGTGGTGCCGGGTCGTGTGGTTTTTCTCACGTCTTGAAGAATAACCACATGTACAACAGGCTCCGTGGAGATTGTCTTTCCAAGCGCATGTAAAGAAGAGTCTGTTGGAGCTTTGAGGAAATGTATTAGCACCACGAGTGACCATGCAGCAGTGTTGTGCCGCTGGCACTGATCAGCCTTTACATTGCTGCAGAGAGATGATCTATTCAGTGGCAGCGCAATGACCTGACCCACCCAGCGTTGACATATTCAGCTCGTCTGCTCTGCGTTAGCTCTGTGTTAGCATAAGGAGCTGGTCGGGTCTGCAGCAGTGTATTGAACAAGTCTATCTGGTGTTGCTGTATGAAGATGGCCCTGGTGTGTTCTTGATCAGCGCATGAAACTAGAGTCCTCTACTTCATAATAAGGTGCTGGCCCATTCGACATTTCTGATCAAAACTGGTCCATTCTGTATTATCATAAAGTGCTTGTTCATTCTGTTAGCATGTGGAGCTAGTCCACTATGTTCTAGCATACTGTACATAGCTAGACTGTTCTGTGTGTATAGTAACTAGTGTGTGTAGCTAGTCTGCTCTGTGTAAGCGTACATAGCTAGTCTGTTCTGTGTGTGTAGTAACTAGTGTGTGTAGCTAGTCTGTTCTGTGTTACCGTATATAGCTAGTCTGTTCTGTGTTTGCATATGGAGCTGGGCCATTCTGTGTTAGGATGTGTAGCTTGTACGTTCTGTGTTAGCATGTTCATGTGGTCTGCTCTGTATGGAACTGGTCTGCTCTGCATTAGCGTATGGAACTGGTCTTGTGACATTGGGGGCCGCTGGAGCTTAGGGTCTGCCTGGTTCTCTTGCGCTTGCCCGTAAGGAGTGTGTAGAAGAACGGGTTCACGCAGGAGTTACCGTAGGTCAGACCCGTCAGGATGCGGTTCACCGTGACCTGCGTGCTGGTCGGCACCGATGGCAGCAAGTCCGGCCGGTAGAGCGGCAGCAGCTGCCAGATCCAGAAGGGCAGGAAGCAGGCCCAGAAGGCCAGCACGATGCCCAGGATGAGCAGCAGCACCTTGGGCCGCGGCGCTCGTGGCGCGTAGGTGCTGCTGGAGTTCCACGCCGCCTGGCTCTGGGACTTCCAGTAGAGGCAGCCCAGCGCGGTGTACAGCCCCCCGATGGCCAGCCCCGGGGCCAGGATGCTGGTGCAGAACAGCACGCTCAGGTAGGCCTTGGAGCTCTGCTCGTCCCACGCCGGCACACACAGCATCTGGGTCCCCCCGTCCTCCAGGTGCAGGGTGATCATCATGGGCAGGCTGAGAGCCACGGCCATGCCCCACGCCAGCACCACGCGCACCAGGCCTGAGGAGGGCGACACCGATGCCACCAGTGGGTCGGCCACCGCCCGGTACCGGTCCATGCTCATGGCGGTGAGGGTGAAGATGCTGGCGTGCATGGTAAGCAGGTCCAGGCTGAGCAGGAGCCGGCAGCCCACCTCCCCAAATGCCCAGTCGGCTGTCAGGCTATCGTACACAATGAAAGGGGCGGTGGACAGGTACAGCAGGTCTGCCAGGGCCAGACTCAACACCTGGAGGTGCAGAGACGACGAGGAAGAAGAGGAGGAGGTGGTGGGAGAGGAAGAGGGAGAGAGGGAGGGGGAGGAGGACGAAGAGCCCAGGCAGGAGTGACCCAGACAGCATGGCCACCCCGGCTGTCTCCGCCGCCCACCCCTACGGCGACTGAGGAGGAGTCCGATGGTGTACAGATTACCCACAATCCCCAGCAGGGACAGGAGGGAGAGCAGGAAACAGAAGAGAGCGGTGGAGGCTGTGCTCGGGGATGGAGAGAGTGAGGGAGAGGTGGACGGGAGGGAGAGGTTAAGGAGTGGGATGGTGTAGGTCGGAGAGGGGGAGGAGAGGAGGGAGACTGAGCCCAATAACTCCATGACAACCAGGAGCTGCGGCTGCCACTAGTTCAGTAGCCTCGGCTTGATGGTCAGTCCTGACTTTGGCCCAATGTCTTTAACTGTCTCTCCCAGAGAAAAACATACCCAGGTTATTTATTTCCCTTTTTTGTCCAGGTGACCAGGTAAAAGGATTCACAGTGAGTCTGAAAATGAGGACAGATGGGAACCTGGTTTTAGCAGAGATAAAAGTTGGAAAGTTTTATTGGAGGGGAAAGGAACAGAAGGAGGGGGGAGAGGGGGAAGAATTGCATGAATAAGGAATATAGCATACTATTTCTTCAAATTAACATGAACAACATCTCAATAAGCTTGTTTTTGGTACTGAATTCAATGAAAAGAATGACATAAAAAAAGTAAATTCCAGATGATTTAGTCTAATATTAGTTTTATTCTGAGATTTACTGTTATGCTCAAGCATGTCTGTTGAGTTTATGGCAGCGGGTGTCTGCATGGAGACTTGCGCATCAAGTTGTCACCACATATTTAAAGTATCTACATTTTCTTCACTGACTTAGGAAATTCCTCCGACTTTCTACACCACTGTGGCTTAGATGAGAGGAAGGGTTGTAAGACAAGGCTATAAAATACTTGACTAATCACTTGACGTGGCCAAGATTATTCTGGCAAGTCAGTTACGATTAATTTTGTTTATAAAGTACTAATTTGTTACACGGTTGGGGCACTATATGGTCATATTTGGAGGATAGGTTAACACCGCCAGTGATATGTATCTCCTCATCAATGCTTACTAAAAGGTTCTAAATCACTAGCATTCATTTCACGGTTTCAGAGCCCTGCTTAGATAAACATATTTCTAATGTTGACCGAAAAGGGGTCTGTAACTTTATATGCGTCCAGATCAAAGCCGTGGCTGACCCCTCTGCGCCGAGGTTAAGAGCTTCTGTTTGACCGTGCGGGAACAGGCCGTCCCCTACCGTGCCGAGGTGACCACGGTTTAAACGAGCGCCTTTAAATAACGTGTAGCGCAATGCATCTGACACTTGATTTAGCCATCTCAAAACCCGTGTGAGTTTCAACAGTTGTTATGCGCCCTGCGGGCTAGAAAGCAAAGGTTGTTTGAGGTTCAAATATAGTCTTTAAAAAACATGAATGAGGAGAAGGCCGCTTTGAAAGCGCCTTTTCAGTGTGATCATTTTAGGTTGTCTTAAAAAACATTATTGCCGGCATGTTCGCCATAGTTGAATGCATTATAAACTGAAGACAGTTTCCCCCTTCAATTAGAGTACATTTTCTGTATAATGTGTATAACATTTCATTATAATTAAGAATATATATGTATTTATATTTAACCCACTGGCCACTGAACAATATATGTTATTATATATGTCAAACCGTTTCAGTTCTCATCGACCCCATGGAGAATGGTAAAACAGAAAAACGGAAATTTCATCAGATTCATCTATCCATCAATCATTACTAGGTTTATACTAGAAATCGTTACATTTGGCTCACCTTATAATCCAGTATGATTGCGTATCGTAATCCACTACATATCCATGTAGACTTTTGAAGATGCCAAAGGCAAACTACCCTGCCCAGTTTTGTTAGCCAAAATCATACGAAAGTAGCCCTCTTCTTTTCAGTCGTTAAATATGGTCTAAGTAGACTGACTTTGAATGTACATGTTAACTGGCTCGTCCGAAATGGTCACAGAAACTTCCCTCGCGTTGAGTGGCTCTGGTCCATTTGCGGTGAATCGCTTCATGTGCCTACAAGTCTGGTGAGGGAGGAGAGAGGGATGAAGGAAAGAAGGGGAGGGGGGGTCCTCTTCACGGCTGCCGAGATAGACTCATAACTCGTTTGGATAGCCAGATACCTGACATTGTAATTTGGTGTTTTCCCCTAAACTGCTGAAATTATTACACTTACGTTCCCTTTCTTAAACCAAAATTCCTCTTGGAACGAATGGTTCTCTGTTCGATCTCCAGGAGCGCTTTTAATGATCATTTATATGAACCTCGTGTAAATATTACCGATGCTGTTTTTGCCCAGTCCAAGAGAAATACTACGGGCAGAGCTTATTAAAAGACCAGTAAATGTCAAGGATTTGTATTTATTTCTTTTGTCCACCTAAATAATTTGCTTTCCAGTCGTCGCATAGCTACTTGGCAATAGTTTACGTTTATTTAAATATTTGAAATATTAATAATAAAACTGTAATATTTAAATGCTATTGCTGCGATGCTTGCAGATTTCTCCCAGCGCAGTGAAAGCTGCAACACTACAGGAAAAGTGAAATCATATGGAAATATTCACAGCACATTGAAACAATTATATCACATCTAAACAGCAAAGCTCTTCTTCTGGGCATTTATGCATTTTTTTTTTCAAGTTGAATTAAATTTAGTCAGATATCTATGCACATTATTAATACAGTGCGTTCACACACGGTCATAGTCTCTTAGATAAAGTTGTAAATGAGAATGTGATTGTGGATAAGCTATGGATGAATGACAACTAGCTGGTAGTGACAGTAGTAAGTAGGTGATTTTGATCAGTCTCATCCACTGCCACTGCATTACCAATATTGATGATTCAACTTTTAATGTAAACTTGCATATATCAACACAAATTCTTCAATGCATTATTGAAGCAACAATGTGTCTGTATTCATGTAATTTTCTGCCATAATACAACTGTCTTTCTATGGTATTTGAATGCATTGTATTAAGCTTTAGTGTAATTAAAACAATTGCTTGCAAGCTACTTATAAGAGTAAAAACATAAAGAAACATTATCTTTTGTGCATAATTTGAATGTCACCATTGTGTGGTTTATACCCCAGCTTAGGTTTAGGTTGTGTGAAGTTTTTGTCTTAAATATTTCAGATGACAACAAATCTGTTTCCATGTTCAGTCAATCATGCATAAATCATTGAAATTAGACTTCCTTTGAGGTATTTTTATTTCAAATAGTCGTAAACTGCATCAGCTGGTCAGTACACACACACACACACACACACACACACACACACACACACACGCACACACACACACACACGCTGGTTCCTGTAAAATGGCAGTGACTCACAGGGCTGGCGGTGTGGCGGAAAGGATCGTGTGGTGAGGCCGCTGACACACACACACACACACACACACACACACACATGCGAATGGACCGGAGAGTTACGGCGCCGTCATTTCATGAGCGACGACCAGCACACTCCCGCCTTCTCTCTATGCCAATGGCTACACTCACACACAAACACACAACCTCATGGTGTGAGCCAGTGAGATGAGCTGCAGCATCGTCGCCAGGGTCTAAGAAGCACTCTTCAAACTCTAAACTCACAACGCTAAACTCCACTCTCTAAACTCTATTCCATGGTCCCAACTCCATATGGAAAACACAGGGAGAGACTCAGTCATGCTAAACTCCCAGATGTGCTTCGAAAGAAAGCTTATCTGGAGGGGGACACACACATTAGGACCTTCTTATGCCAATTCAACACACTCTGAATGTCAAGAATACACTTCATATCTGTGGGCCTGATAGTGGGTGTAGTGATTTAATCATTAGGCTGTCATAACAGAGGCCAAGCTTATGGTCCTCAGTTGCGGTGTCCAGTCGACACAGAGGAGCCAACACAGGGGTGTACAGACATGCGTGTGTGTGAGTATATACTGTATGTGTGTGTGCGTGTGTGTGAGAGTATATGTGAGTGTGTGTGAGAGTATATATGTGTGTGTGTGCGTTTGTGTGAGAGTGTGTGTGTGTGTGTGTGTGTGTGTGTTTGAAGACACGAGATGGACAGAGACAGGCCGTAAAGCGGAGCGGGGACGGGAGGGGAACATACCTATCACCGCAGGGTGTGTGGAATGTGAACAAATACCTGGCACACGCATGCCAAAATAGGCAAAGGAGAGAGAGGGAGGAAAAGAGAGAGAGAGAGAGAGCCTACCCACAGTGGCTGGCAGCCATATGATCACTGTAAAGTAAAATAATATTTTTAAAAAAACGAGAGAACGGGAGACTGGTCACTATGAAACCTTGCTGAGAGAGAAAGGCAGAATCATCACCCACACGAGGAAGTGGAGATATGGTGCAGTCTGATGGGGAGGGAATGACAGTGACACGAGTAGAAGCTGGAAATGTGTCTTTCGACTGTCTGCATTGAGATAAAGACAGAGAGAAGAAAAAACTACCTAGAAAACCTCTGCCATTCGGAAGTCCTGCCATGATCTAGACTAGAGCAGATGCAGGTCGCACTGTTCAATAGGGAGAGATACTGAGATGCCCAGAGCTTCAAATCCACCCACAGTCCCCCTTGGTGGTTAGGACTCCTTATGCAATCAATCCAGTGTCATCCGTCAATAACATCTTTAATGAAACAGAAATGAGCTATGGCCTGTCCAGTAGTCTTCCAGCCCCTATTTGTCTAGAACATCCTTTTCACTTAATGAAGTCACTCGTAAACTTACTGGAAGACAGAAAACATGAGCCAAAGAATGAAGGCACAAACCAACAGAAAGTGTCTGAGAGGTAAAGTTAGCGTATTCTGTTTCTGTTAAACACGTTCATTTGAATGCAGGTACAGTTTGCTCATGAACAGCTGGCGGTTTACATGCACCCATGTGAATGGAATTTCAGTTTCCTCATGAACAGTTAGCGCACAGGACAGTTTAAGTAATTGACTGTAGAGTCTTAATGCAGTCATTGGTTTATATAGGATGGAGTAAGCATACAGTACATTTGAATATCATATATAATAGTTTTAACGGTATCTATTTGAACCAAAACTCACTTTCCTTCCATCTCCACACAGATGAGATTTAAGGTCACTGGACAGAGAGCCATTTAACTGATGTGCTGAATCAGCACAGCTTCTTCAACAACACATGTATGCTGGTGGTCCCCTCCTCATAAGGAGGTCTTTAACCCAACCGATCAGAAACCAGAGGCAATAACATCGACTCCAACGGCCTCTTTGAAGCACCAGGCGTCCTTGAGCCCCCCCTGCATTATGTTAATTAATTCTTGCTTGTGTTTGACGCTCTGTTGACAAACAGCCCACCTTCAGATTTAATTAAATGGGCGGACATTTTCTGTGTGTAACAAACGGCTGTGTTGTTTTCCCCCTCTGTCGGCTGATTAGCCCAGTTCAAGATGAGTTATTGATTCATCATTTCACTCATGGGGAAGTTTATATGGGCGTCACTTTCAGGAACTCCTCCAATACAGCTCTCTCAGAGACGTCCAACAGGACGGCCTTAACTAGGGGATTGATCCTCTCTCAATCAGCTTCCTCATGGTGGTTCCCCTCTCTGACATGAGTAATGTGATACACTGGACTCTACCTCTGTGTGGGTAAAGGCCTAAACCTATAGTTTAGACATCAAACTAACTCTCCTGTACACATAACTGGTAGCTGTCATGGGTAATGTGATACACTGGACTCTACCTCTGTGTGGGTAAAGGCCTAAATCTAGTTTAGACGTCAAACTAACTCTCCTGTACACATAACTGGTAGCTGTCTATACCTTGGCCTCTTGAACCAGGTCCCAAAGTCCCGCTGTGCATTGCAGATGTCTTCCCTGTGGAGCATGTCATTATTTCGCTTTGGACAAACGCGTCTGCTAAATACATTAACTATAGTTATAACAATTTCATCAGGGCACAGACCCTTGGTGTCCACCAAACCAATTTTAGTTCCACTAACAGACTATTTAGAAAAGCGATGACCAAAGCTATTCTAACACACTAATAGTGAAGACTTGGATGCACATGTATGGAAAGGTATGTGAAAACCTCTATGTTTACCACGTGTGCTCTGCTGCCAGTGTTGTCAAGTTTGTTTTAAAGACTGAATGTTGAATTTGACAAAAACTGGACAAGATTAGAAACGCGTTCTTCACCTTTAAGTAGTGTTCCCTGGTAGTGGTAACCTAATCTTTTAGTGTTCCCTGGGAATGCAACCTTGTCTTGTTTGTAAGGAGTAATCTCCTCACTCCTCTGTGGGGCGTAAACCTCAACTCTGTGGAGATCTCTGGTAGGAGTAAACCTCAACTCTGTGGAGATCTCTGGTAGGAGTAGCCTCACCTCTTAAGTGTTGTCTGGGAAACACAACATCAGCTCCTTTGTGGAGTTCCTTAAGAGGAGTAAGGACATCTCCTCTTACAAATACGACTTCAGCTCGTATCCATTCTGATGATGCACATCCACCCTATGTCGTGAGTCATTGCTGTGTTAAGTGAACATGTGTCTGCCATGTCATCCTTTGTTTGAGTGCATTGTTTGTTCTGAACTGGTTGTTCGATCTGTTTTAACAACTCAATACCTCTGAAGGCATGTCAATCAATATGGTGGATTGTTTCATGAAACTGAAAATACATCAGAGAATCTTACTATGCTCCCACTGTAAAACATCTTCTTTCTTTCTATTGGCACCAAGTTCCTAAGATCAACAGACACATCTAAGCTCCACTGCCTCCATGTTTGGCCTGTTTGTAGACTTGGCTCAGAGACTTCTAGCTTCAGCTAGAAATCTCACAACAAATGTCAGTACTCATTTTAAGATTTAAAAATGCTTTATTATTTTAGTTTTTCATTGTTTTTAATTGTAATCCAAGTCTGGCAGACACTGTACTATCTGTATGTCTACCATGTCCAATAACATGTCCTCTTTTTTTTTTTTAAAGAGGATGTCCCATCTGGCTCAAGGCCTCTCAAGAGGATGTCTTTGAAGTCTCACAACGCTTAGCTGTATCTGGAACCCCTTCTTGGAATAGACCGATGCAAGATGCTATCCAGTCAGCTGTGAAGCTGGAGCCTATGTTCCTGCTGTTTTTGGTCTGGATTTGGCCAAGATGTGGCCCCTGACGTGGCCCTAAACTAGCCTTCTTCTAGCACTGACGTGGCCCTGGTATGTCCTTGTCATGCCAGGGCTCTGTGAAGCCCAGCAGGGTGCAATGCAGCACATGCTTACAGCATGGCAAAAAATGGAGCGCGCTTCCTGATTTGTGAGAAAGCCTGCAATGGTACGCCAGCATTCCGGTGCGAGGTTCACTCTGTGACAGACCAAAGGAAGCACAAACAAACTGCACCGGATATCAGACACAACGCTTTAAGATGTCCGTGTGTTTATACCCAGCCAGTTGTGATTCACTGCCTTGCAAATGACTAAATACATGTTAGTGATGCAGACGTGTTTGTGATCAAATGTCAAAACAAATACATCAAACACATGTAAAACATTTAGCTTATACCATGAAACTGAATCTAGACTTTCTCTATAGTACTTCGAAAGTAAGTAATTGTGTTATATTCCGTGTCTCAGCTCGCAAGCATGACTGCATAGGAAGGTCATCTTAGATACAGCACAAACACCATGGAACATTTTCTGTGTCTCTAAATCATTTGTTGTCTTATTGAAGAAGCAAACATCATCCTTATTTAAAATGTGTACAATGACAAATTAATCTGTGGCGTTAACTTTTGGTTGACAGTTACCAAAAATGAACGTCTTCTGCCCTCTGTTGGTATGATTCTGTAATGCACTTGAGTCGTATTTATGAATATTTACCTACAGAGAAAAACAAGACGCATGAGGTCAGAATGAAAAAGAATAAAATTCAGCTGACTTGAAATGAAAATGACAGTTAAAAATACGCATCAGAAGTGATCTTGTCGGGGATTTTAGATAATAAGCTCAGGTCGTCTGTCAGTGGAGCTCCAATGCGTCAGAGCTTTATATTGTTATGGAGCTGTAATATTACAGACCTCATGTTCTTTCCCATGAGGCTATGAGCCACATGCATGGCCGAGGGCGCTATGGAAGACCAGATGACATTCAAACCTCTCTCTCTTTCTCTCTCTCTCTCTCTCTTTCTCTCTCTCTCTCTCTCTTTCTCCCTCTCTCTTCATTACCATGCCCACAGAGAATTTTCCATTGATCAATCAACATTTTTTTCCCAACCATACGCAAGCAAAAACACAACTGACAGCTGGTTGCACCAATGGCATTTGAGCTTTGCCTCCTGTACCTACTATGTTTAATTCATCAGAAATGTTTGAACACGTATTTAATCCGGTAATTAATGTGTGTTAATGGGTTTGCCAGTGATGCCCTTTGAGGCCGTGGTGGATGTAGTGGCAGTGCCAAGTCTGAAGCGCGACACCCCACGATACTTTGAAATCCCATTATTACATTTCTTTTGGGATTCGAGTCATACCCCACCTGACCAATGCCTGGTTTACAGAGTATAACATTATGGTACTTGTCATTGTTGCTTGTTATATTGGTATATCATAGATCTGAAGAGTTTACCATTTATAGCCATAATCTGTGACAAAAACACACTTTTAGTCGTTTTACTTATCAATTCCTAATATAGTTGCTGTATTACATTAGCTGACATAAGCCACTGTAAGTTAATTTTATGTGACTGTTCGTTAAAACCACCAGTTTAAAATCTTGATTATTTCCTGCTCATCACTGTGCCAGTGGGTGATGGGCAATATGACCTCGCGTACAGTCATTACGTGGATTGGACTGCATTTTGTGTGGCAAATGTAGCTTTGTGTTATTTTAACACAAGCACACATTAAAGTAACATTTTCAACGGCCATGTGAGACAAACAGGTCAATTAAATAGTTGCCTAATGAGCGGAGTAGTTTATCAAGAAAACAGTTAAACTTCTAAAGCTTTCATGAAGGAAACCAGATTGTTTTACAGTCCGTATTAAATTCTCTCGAATCGTCTGTGTTCGACTCAGAGGGGGAAATACGAGACAGACAGAAATACCTCGGGAGGTTGGGATGGAGGCAGGGCGCGCACGAACGTGCCACTAGATGGCCGCGAGGTTAATATGTAGTTCGAGCGCCCTCACGAGAACAGTGCGTTTGAAGGACAACTGCGCGAGCCTCCCACCAAAACTTTCATTCTGCGGAAAAACTACAAATGTAACTGAAATGTAAACTGAACTGTTAAGTTGGAATCACACAAATTGTACCATCAAACATTGGACCCAAAATAGCGAGTGAGTTTTTATTTTAATTATCAACTTACAACGATGCAAAGTTGTGGAAATGATTTCGCTTTATTGCTTGATGATGCTGAGGCTATGCTTTGGAGGTTGTAAGTAACTTGAGTGTCTGTGTTGTTGAAGTTACAATGGTGCGATTGCAAAAGTAGTATATTTGTCTGAGCTACAGCCACACCAATTGGTGAGCTGTGTGCACCTAACATGGGATAGTTGAGTAAATTCGTGTTTTTATATCAATTAATAGAAAAATGGGACTCTCGTTCGGGACAAAAGCTGAAATTCACGTCGAGACAGATGGATATTTTATGGATGGAATTTTATGGGTGGATATTATTGATTTGGCCATGCGTTTTTTTGCTATATTTCCTAGTTTCCTAGTCTAATGAAGTAGATGTATTGTCCTTCTTCTATTTATAATACTCTCTGTAACATTGTGCCTATGCAGGATGGCATGGTGTTCAGGTCAAGGTGATGTTCAAGTGCCATAGCTGAGTGTAAAGAGCTGATAACCAGGAGCGCATTTCGATAAACAGGGCATCTTCGGAAGCTGAAGAGGTCAGCTGAAACTAAACTCAAGTGGGCTCTGTTTTATGTGACACCCAAACTCGTAGACCCTGCGCCCACACTATCACCAGACATTTTACAAATGTTAATCAGGTTTGAAAGGGACGTGACATTGACATAACTGCGGACACGTGTAACAACGCTTTATTGGCCACTGTCCGCTGGACAAAATGGCCTCAGTGTGTTCTTCATGATCGTGCCTTACTGTAAGAAATTAATTTGGTAAAAAAATCCACTTTCCCATTTTTAGTTATGCCTGTTTTGCTAAAACGATTCAGTTTTGCCACTTATCACAAAACAGCAGGTTTGCATATTTTCTTTATAGTGGTCTTACTGTTACAATTCAGATTGTTTGTAAGAAAGATTGTTACTGAATGAGACAGTTTGTTTATCACTCATTGGAAAGTGTGTGTGTGTGTGGGGTGGGGGCATC
>NC_045162.1:11330321-11337821 GCF_900700415.2 Clupea harengus | reverse complement strand
ATAGAAAGATGGAGGAGGCCTGGAAGAAAGGCGTGTGTAGGGCAAAGCACGGGAGAAAAGTGAGTTTATAGGTGGGAGAAGAATTTAGAAACTTGGGTGGGGCTAACAAAATCTTTTTTTTAAATGTATCTTATAATTGTATTTTATATGGTTCTATTCAGACATACAGATTGGAGGTTGGAGGATTTCAACTCTGAGACACTTTACTTAAAGATAACATGTGCTGTGTTGGATGTGAATGTGTGTGTGTGTGTTGTCTCTCCGTGTGTGTTGTCTCTCCGTGTGTGTGTGTGTGTGTGTGTGTGTGTGTGTGTGTGTGTGTGTGTGTGTGTATCTTTATGATAACATGTGCTATGTTGGATGTGAATGAGTTTTCAGACTAACTTTGGTGCCTCAGCATTCTGACACAGGGCAAGTGAGAGCAGACATGGAAAAGCAGTGATGGTCCTTAGTTTACTTCAAACTCACAAACTCGTAGTGAGGCTCCTAAATGAAGAGGACCACGTGTCAGATTGACACCATTTTTAGACACAGTTGGGTAATCGGAGGCTTTCACCAGAAACACAGCAGACAGGAAGGGTGCCATGTTTATGTAGACATATGGTAATGCAAAAATGTAACTTGACTGTATCAAACACATGAATGGTTCATGTTTCTTATTTTTAGTTAGAAGGACTTGGTTTTTGAATGCACTGTTACGTGTTTTACCAGATAGTCACAGCTGTGTACAAGAGTTACAAGTTAAGAGGTCAGTTAAAAAAGAATGTGGTGGTACACCACACATGAACTGTATGTCCACACGTTGCTGTCAATACACCCACACACATGCACGCGCAGACACACACACACGCATACGCACAGACACGCACGCACACACACACACACGCACGCACACGCACACACACACACAAGCACACACACACACACAAGCACCACACACACACACACACAGAATGCCTATGGCCTGGCACACAGTGATCTGTGTCCTTACGTACTTATCACCCTCTCTGGGATGTTGTGCCCGGAGGACACTGGGGTGTGAGGGGACAGCGTCTCACAGGGCAGCGTGACACCTCGGGCGCTGAACACCTCGGTGAGAAGGCGAGAGAAGTGCACGTGAGCGCCAACTAAAAACGCACATCTTACAACCCCCCCCCCCCCCAGCCACCTCTCTGAGATAAAGGCCTTCACTGGGGCTGCTGTCAACAGTCGTACAACACTGCAGCGCCCCAGGCCTCTAGCAGATACTAAACAGGCAGACCAATCAGCAGCAGACCAAGGCACATGACACACACAGAGAGAGGGAGAAAGAGAGACAGAGAGAGAGAACCGAGAGTATGGTCAGAAAGAAAAGGAGATGGACAGACACAGACCTGAGAATGAAGTGATGTGGTTTGATAGAATCTAATGAGCACGCCAAACTGACAGTGACTGACAACGGAAGATGTAGTCAGGATTTCAGCGTGGAGACTGATGCCATTTTTTTTTTACCAAAAGATTGGTGGAGACTCCACATCCACAAGGTCCACATCTGTTGATATCTCATATTTATACCTTTGTTATTTTTTACATCACTAGGTGGGACTTTTCCCACTAAATCCTTAACTATTGTCTGAAACTTGTTAGTAGTATGCTTCATGTTCTCTCACAGTCTAGGAAATGGAGCAGGCTGACCATCTGACAGCTGTGTCCATGTACTAAAGAGATAGTGGGAATATCGCTTACTTTTCTTCTCAGATTGAACTTTTTCATACTTTTTATCATTTCTAATTGTGGCCATAGCAATCTGGACGCTCAAAGGAACCCTATTACTTGAATCCTGACTGGCCATTGCAAATGACTGGTCTCCACAATTTAACTTAAAACATTTCTAAATTAACTTTTTACACAGATCCTCTTTCAAACACCCGTTGTGACCACTAGCACTTCCTATTATCTTGAGATTAATATCTGAGCTACAAATAAACCCGATGGAGCAAATGTCCAATGCAGCGACAGTGGTACAGTAGGTAGAGAAATCGACAGATTCCCTGTCGAAGCGTCCTTGAGCAAGACACTGAACCCCTAATTGCTCCTGATGTGCAGTGTGCCATCAGTGTAAATGTAAAATGTGTATACATCCTTGTAAGTCGGTTTGGATGAAAGCGTCTGCTAAATGACTAAATGTAAATGCAGCTCAGACCGATGGAGCTCACAATAAAGCCCGAGTGGACCCTGGTAAGTCCCTGGATCCTGGTAAGGCCCGATGGAGTGTTTTTCAGAACAGGGGAGTTACTCCGAATTCTGACAAAACATCCTGAATGAAGCTTCAAAGAAGCCCGGGGTGATGCGGATCTTACAGCAAACTCAAATCTCAGCAAATCCCCCAAAAAATCTCACGGTTGGAACCTTCATTACTGATGGCATTTTTTTTGTAGCAAAAGATTGGTGGAGACTCAGTCTGAGAATGATCAGTCAAGAAACAGGCTTTATTCTTGCAATGCTGCGCATCAAGGGAGAGACAGAGGCTTCACTCAAAAGATTCACCTGTCTCTTCTGGTCAGACATTGAAACAGTCCAGATTAAGTATCCTACATAGCATAAGGGGTGTCACCCCATAGCCCCGGGTTACAGAATCAGATGATACAAAATGATGTGACACTTAGTTCAGAATAGCAATATTCGGTTCCATCAGGTTGGAACATGAATGAGAGTGAATGGCTGAGTTTGGAAGAGAAGCTTGAAGGTATATAACTGGCCCTGAAAGAAGGGCAGAGGCATACAACTGTCCCCCGAAGAGAGGATGAGGCTGTTATGCCAGAACAGGATATGGATATGAGGATGTGGTTAATTATGGCATAGGCACAGAGCTGAGGTTGTGGTTAGATATGGGATAGGCACAGACATGAGAGAGAGAAGGTGTGTGGTTGGAACAGAGGAAGTAGAGTAGAGATTAATGCGGGCCCTGCTGTAAGAGACCACTCTCTCAGTGGTGTCAGCGCATTCATTTGCGACTTTACTGGACAGGAGTGGTTCCCAAAGTGTGGGGCGGGTCCCTCAGGGTTTGTGTGTGTGTGTGTGTGTGTGTGTGTGTGTTTGGGGGGTTGAGGGCGAGAAAATTGGGGAGAGCCCTAAACAACCAACTGCTCTCACAACATGGAAACTTGTAACTAACCTATTTGGTCATGGGTTTATAAGCTACTTTGTATTTAGCCTAATTACTAATACAAAGGACATGTGCCTAACATGAACCAAACCAAAAATGGAATGATAGGCTACTTAGCCAGCCAGATCTGATCTGTTTTAAACAAGAGCTAAATAAAATAAAAAAATCTGATCAGTAACTGATCGATGAAATGAAATTTGAAATGTTTAACTGTTCAGTGTTAAAGAAAAGCAATGCAACAACTAATGGATAGGATCTGTATTTTTATGAAAAGTTGAATTAATGATTAATGAGTATGGGCATCTGTTTCTTTTTTTCTAATTGAAAACAGATAATAGGCTATATGAGCGTCTCAAAGTGTTTTTTTCTCTCATTACAATTGAATTACAGCATTAGTCTCGTTATTTGATAGCCACACCTTGTAGATGTTGTTCTATGTTTAAAGTTAAAAGTTTAAAATTCTGTACTCATGCATGGCAATATCCTGCTGTGATGCATTAGGGTTTACTGAGATACGGTCATAAAAACTCATTGATGAGGACAGTTTGGCATGAGTTTTCTCACATTCTGAACGGTTGTCTGTCATTTAATAATTCTGATTTATTATATGGCAACGACAGTACGAGCGCTCTGATTGGCTAATGGGTAGTCATGCCAGCCGCGTATTGCCCCATCGCCGGTCTGATACGGATCCGTATTGCCCTCTGACATCATCTTCAAAATGAGCGATATTGATAGACATCAACAGCAATGAGGAAATTCAGAAGCAGCGAAAATTCTTTATTGAAAGTGATGATGAAGACTAGAAACTATAGTTTGAATCACTTGTGTTGTTACTTTCCTGTAAATTAAAGCCATTTTAGCTGAGCCGTGTTGTCCGTTTTCTATTGATCATTGTAACTAGAAGTTAGCAAGTAATTGGTTGCTACGCAACACCTGAAACACATTGTGTCGTGAGAAGACTTGAGAGCTGAACAAAACGACATGTTTTCTATTAACAATTACCATTTCTTTTCATTTACAAAATGAAAGGAGCGAAAAATGCCATTTAATAAACAACTTACTAACCTCGATCGTTCGGTCATGCCGGGAAATATCAAACTTCGGCTTTGGCGTATCAACCTCGCTATCGCTCGGTCGATACGTTAAAGTCTCAGTCTGATATTTCTTCGGCATGACCTCACTCTCAGTTAGTAAGTAGCTAATAATCACACGGTGGTGAGCCTGTACCTCTTCACACCTCTAGTGTTAGAGAGCTTATAAACATGAATATTAGTGCAGTTGTCTATCATTCTGTTTATAATAATATGTGCAGTACCTATTTGTTTACCACATGGGCTGTGTGTGTTTATGTAATCAATAGACTCAGTAATGATGAGAAATGACCTGTCTCTCTTCCTCTCTCTCTGTTACTCTTTCTTTTGCCTCACTTTCTCTCTCTCTCTCTCTCTCTCTCTCACTCTCTTTTTCTTTCTGACCCTCTCTTTTTCAATTATTCACACATACAGACGCACGGACACACAGACTCACACAGTGCGTGACCTGCAGAGTGTTACGTGTCAGTCAATGTGTAGAGGTTAGAGAGAGGGGTCATAGACATGTTCGGGTCAATGGCAGATCACTAGAACTCTCTGTCTCTGGATCCAGCAGGCCTCAGGCTTCACTGTGTATCTGGACACCAAACTACCCCACAGGGTCAAACCAAACTACCCCACAGCGTCAAACCAAACCACACCACAGGGTCAAACCCAACCATATCACAGGGTCATAACAGACCATATCACAGGGTCAAATGAAACTACACCACAGGGTCTTACCAGATCATATCACAGGGTCAAACCAAACTAAATCAAATAAAATTGAACTTTATTTATACGCCGCATTTCACAATGTGCTTCACAGAAGGAAATGGGGGGGGGGGGGGGGGACGACACTTGTATGAGACAGATTTTCCAGAGGGATGAGGAAATCATATCATGTAAGTGCAAACATATTATAAAGCACACACAAGCAAGACCCACTGCAGACCACTGAGACTGGATAAATAGGCGAGATTGATAGGATAGGATGATAGGCGAGATTAAAGAGGTATGTCTTAAGTGCACGTCTAAAGGTTTCCACCGCTTGAGCCATTCTTAGATCTTCTGGCAGAGTATTCGAAAGGCTAGGAGCGTAGAAACTAAAAGCTGCCTCTCCATGTCTCTTTGTCCTGGCCTGACTAATTGACTAATGGCTTTTTTTGGTAGACCAGACAAGAGCGAGTTACAGTAGTCTAGCCTAATCATGATAAAAGCATGAGACAGTTTTTCTAGTCAGCATTAATCCTGAGGTCATTTACAACCTTTACTAATGCCGTTTCTGTGCTGTGATGGGAACGAAAGCCAGATTGGACAGTGTCAAACTACACTACAGGGGTGGTCAAACCAAACTACATCACAGGGTCAAACCAAACTACACTACAGGGGTGGTCAAACCAAACTACATCACAGGGTCAAACCAAACTACACTACAGGGGTGGTCAAACCAAACTACATCACAGGGTCAAACCAAACTATACCACAGGGGTGGTCAAACCAAGTCTCAAAATAACTTTCAGCCCAGCTGTGGAGTGCTTATGATCATAATGATGTTACTGATGAAGAGAATGAGGATGATGATGATACTGTTATGGTGTTGATCATGATGATGGTGGTATTATGATTGAGCTGAGTTTCAGTGGACGCCGATCTGATTGAAGGTCGTGGTACTGATGACTGGAGTAAACAAAAGCTGTGGACATGGCTGTTTTAAGCCTCTTTAAGGTCTTTACAGAAGCGCCAGTTACAGATAGGGGTCGACTTGGTAGGATGGTTGAAAGATACCAGGTATCACACACATAATGCTGATGATGAAGATCATGACCAACATCACCATCAACAACACTGCCATCATCTCTTTCCCACTTTTATCATCCCCTTCATCATTATCAGCATCGTCACCAACAGCCTATTCACTGTTTTGATCAGAATCCTCATATTCACCATCACCCTCATCATTATGGCAGCATAAATCATCCTCATCCTCACCACATCAATCATCGTTTTCTTTATCGTCATCATAATCACATCAACTTCCTCATCATCATTCAACTCATACTCTACTCTCATACTCTAACTCATGTCTAATTAACCCATGTCTAATTAACCCATGTCTAACTCATGTCTAATTAACCCATGTCTATTTAACCCATGTCTATTTAGCCCATGTCTAACTCATGTCTAGTTAACCCATTAGACCAGTTACACAGTTATCCTTTCTCTGTGTATGACATTCTATCTCTCTCTCTATCTCTCTCTCTATACTGTATATCTCTCTCTCTATCTATCTATCTATTTACCTACCTACCTATCTATATCTAACTGTCTTTCTTTCTCTCTCTCTCTATCTCTATCTATCTATCTATCTCTCTCTATCTACCTATCTATCTATCTATTTACCTACCTACCTGCCTACCTGCCTGCCTACCTATCTAGCCTGTGTGTATGCACGTTCTTTTAATACTCTAATATCCTTTAACATGTAGTACTTGTTATTTGTCGGTATGCTGTAGACTACACATTCTCCTGTTAGAGTCCTTGGGTATGCTGTTCATCCATGCAGTCTGTCTGTGTGTCTCAGGGCTTTGCCTCTCTCAGACGCTTCACAGTGAAATCATCTCCACACTGGCAAGGGGGCTGGACCAGAGGAGACCATAGAGCACCTATCCAAGCCTGGTAATGCACAGCCTCATGTACACACACACACACACACACACACACACACACACACACACACACACACACACACACACACACACACACACACACACACACACAGCCTCCCTCATTCTGTCATATTCTCTATGCTTTCTTCTATATAATGTTGCCCTACAAAAGTGGATATCATAAGTGGAAGCAGCCAGGTCTTCTCTCTGTGTAGAACGTCTAGTGTGTGTATGTGTGTATGAGTGTGAGAGGTTTGATGTGTTTGTGTGTGTGTGTGTTTGTGTGAGAGAGAGAGAGGTTTGATGTGTTTGTGTGTGTGTGTGTAGGTGTGCGTGTGTGTGTGTGTGTGTGTGTGTGTGTGTGTGTGTGTGTGTGTGTGTGTGTGTGTATGCGTGCCTGTGTGTGTGTGTGTGGATCATGCTCTGTTGGATTAGACTGAAATCTCAACCACCCTCTTATAGCACCTCATACAGAGCTGTCAGTCATCTGCTAAGGGCCTTCCTGTAGTCGGGTGAAGGCATTCGTACTGATGTCACCTGTCCTTATGTTACAGTTTGTGTGTGCATGTGTCTGTAAATGTCTTTGTGTGTGGAGAGAATCAAATGGGAAAGC
>NC_045162.1:11315321-11325321 GCF_900700415.2 Clupea harengus | reverse complement strand
GAGTAAGATGAATGGGCCTCTAAAGTAAGAGAGACACAGACTGATGGAGGGTGATGGGGCTTCTTAGACATCAAGTGAAAGGGCTATGAATAGAGACATCTCTAGATAGAGGGATAGACAAGTAAGCTGCGTGAGAATGAATATTATATCTAGAGTTAAATGAGGAAGACCTCCTCAAGGTTAGAGGGCCGCATCAGGGCCACAACTGTGCCGTATCAGGGCCACATCTGTGCCGTATCAAGGCCAGATCTGTGCCGTATCAGGGCCACATCTGTGCCGTATCAGGGCCAGATCTGTGCCGTATCAGGGCCACAACTGTGCCGTATCAGGGCCACAACTGTGCCGTATCAGGGCCACATCTGTGCCGTATCAGGGCCACAACTGTGCCGTATCAGGGCCAGATTGGGGCCGCCTCTGTCCCAGATGGAGCTGCTGTCTGAGAAAGCCTGTTGAGCAAGACTGTGTGCTAGACAGAGAGAGATGATGAGATGCAGAGCAGGGAGAGCGAAAATGAGGTGATTGTGATGAACAGAGAGACAAAGAACAGAAGGATGAAGGGATGAGAGAAATGGAGAGAGAGACAGAAACATCTGTGTAGTGTGGAGTCGGTGTAATGAATGCTTGTTCTGTTCTGGATCTATCTGGGGGTTTATCAGATTTGCGAAGGGATTAATTCAGTTCTCTAACTCCAAACCTGTCAGTCCCCTCTCCACTAATGTGCCAGTGTGGGAGTCCGCCTGTGTGTGTGAGAGGAGAATGAGAACTCATACCTATGCATGCATGCCCGGCCCATATGTGTGTGTCATGCTTACACGTGCGTGTGTGTTGGCCATGTGTGTACAATATGTGAATATAACAATATGTGTCAGCATTATACACACGTATGCACTTTGACTCATTTGTGTGTTCTCTCCACACGCCATGGTTCTTACAGTCAGGTCTTATTGTTTTTAGCCTGAAGTTTTATCCATTTCAGATGAGTCGCCTAACCTGCTGGAAATGTTGTGTCTACCAAACTTCAGTGTAGTGCTCACGGGGAAAGTCAGGTTTTTATTTTTCACTGAAGACAATAGCTGGCGCTAGCACTGGTCCTTCCCTGATTGGTTTCGGTCTCCAATCTGGTGTCAGCTGCAGTCTCAGCCTGATCATCAGAGTTTGGTTCATGGATGAATGAATTGCTGTAATCTCTCCAGAGTTCAGAGTTTGACCTGTGACTCAGGTTCTGATCTGGGATTATAATCCCAGAAGCGTTTGATGGTCTGGCAGTGGTGAGGATGATCTGGGGTTGATATATACGAGATGGATCTAAGATTGTGGCGTTTGATGGTTTGGCAGTGGTGAGGATGATGTGAGGTTGATATAGGAGGTGGATCTAAGATTGGCGTGGCCCATGGGATGGGGGAGGGGGGGATGTGCTGAGACTGAGATGTTACCTTAAAGAAAGTCAGAAGATATTCTTGTGAAGTGTGTCTGATCTGAATGGTCAGTCAACGCTTACTCAGTCCCTTTCACCAAGGTACAGGGCAGTAGAGGGATCATGGAGTTAACAGAGCATTTGATTAGCCTTGATTGAATTGTTTTATTGAAATATATTCACAGAACTGAATTGAAGTGAATTCAAGAGGACCTAGTATGCTAATTTTCAATGTTCATAATTTTATTTTTGGGGAGAATAGATTTACATGCTGCAGTATTCCAAAAACACATAATTTTTCTCATACTGTACATCTCTACTCTCCCTCTATCTGAAATGTTCTGTTAGAGCTCCTGTGTCTTTAAGCCCCCCCCTCCTGATGAGCTCAGCGTGCGCTAGGTGGGCAATAAGGATTGTGTTTTATGGTAATTTTTTACAAGATTTCCTAGATTTCCTAGATTTCATGTCTTGTAACAAAGGAAAAGGGTTGGAATTCCAAGAAGGCGTTTCAGGCAGCTGAGAAAAAATGGTTTCTGTTGGAGAGAGTTACTCCCTCTGGTGTACACTTTGGGCTTTGGACTCCTGTGAACTTGATGACCTTTGACCTTTCTCCCTATAGTCACGGGTGACCCCAGAGGGTGAATTCCTCCCCCTGGAGAATGTGGACATCAACGTGGGCTTCGACACCGGCACGGACCGCATCTTTCTGGTGTCGCCGGTCACCATCGTGCACGAGATCGACGAGGAGAGCCCGTTCTTCGAGATGGACCGCCACACGCTGGAGAACGACTCGGAGCTTGAGGTGGTGGTCATCCTGGAGGGCATGGTGGAGGCCACCTCCATGACGACCCAGTGCCGCTCCTCCTACCTCGCCTCCGAGATCCTCTGGGGTCACCGCTTTGAGCCTGTGCTCTACGAGAGGAAAAACTGCTACCAGGTGAGAGGAAGGATGGAGATGGACAAAGTGTGTGTGGGGGGAGGAAGAGAGGTGGGAGAGGCAGAAAGAAAGAAAGAAAGAGTGAGAGTGAGAGAGTAGAGACAAGGCGGAAAATAAAGGCTGCTAGAAAGACAGAGATGAGTTTGTGTGCATGTGCTAGTCAGAGTTGCCATATGGCTTTTGTGTGTGAGTGTGTGTGCGCGTGAGAGAGATTTTGCAGAGGGAATAAAAGAAGATGTGTGAAAGGGAAGGGTCCCCTCCCTCTTGAGAGAGAGAGTGATGGGGGCGTGGGACAGAGAAGGATGGATTAGATGCGGGTGGTGACAAAGGGAAAAAGGGAGAAAGGGAGGGCCAAAGGAAGAGATAAGCCAATGAAAAGATCGTCTGAGGACAAAGAGTGACCGTACCCTTCTGATCAATCAATGACAACAGACCAAGCTAACCTATGGCTTTATGTTTCTGTGTGTCTTTGTTCCTCTGTCTCTTTGCATCCCTTCGTCTTTATGTCTGTGTGTGCATTTTGTGTCTGTTTGTGTCTTGGCATCTGTGTGTGTGTGTGTGTGTGTGTGTGTGTGTTTTGCGTCTGTGTGTGTCTTTGCATCTGTGTATGTGTGTATGTGTGTTTTTGCATGTGTGCGTCTTTGCATCTCTGTGTGTGTGTCTGTGTGTGTGTTTTGAGTCTTTGTGTGTCTTTGCATCTGTGTGTGTGTGTGTGTGTGTGTGTGTGTGTGTGTGTCTCTCGCCTGAATCTCTCCACCAGGTGGACTACTCGTACTTCAACCGCACGTACGAGATCCCCAGCACGCCCTCCTGCAGCGCTAAGGACCTGGCGGAGAGGAAGTACATCACAGACTCGCGCTCCTCTTTCTGCTACGAGAACGAAGTGGCCCTGCAGCTCTCCTCCCCGTCCCCCTCCCCCGAGCTGCACCCCCCCTCGACCACGCACTCGCCCGTCCCGACCCCCGAAACACGCAGGGGCTCACGGGCCACCTTGGATCACCAACACGCACAGTGAGGTGGCGTGGGGGGTGGGGGGGTGGGCAATGGTAATGGGTGGGCAAGATATGGGGAACCAGATTCAGAAAGGGAGGAAAGAATAGGAGAGGACAGGAGACGTGGGGTTAGAGTGAGACTATAAGGGAGAGATGGACCAGACAGAGGTGTAGAGACAGAGATAGACAGATGAGGTGTCGAAAAGAGAGGAGAGTTGAGGATGGAGGGGGGTGAGGTATGAGGTATTACTGCTGCGGGTGAGGGGTAGCGGGAGATAGGACAGAAGGGGGTGAGAGTGGGAGAGGAGAGGAGAGGAGAGGAGAGAGGAGGCAAAAGAGAGAAGGGACAGAAGCAAGACTAGGATACTAGAGGAGGGGAGGGCCGGAGGAGTGTGTATGCCGGAACAGAAATGGGCTGAGGCCCCAGCTGTGGGTCGGAACGGCTGTGAGGTAAGTGGGGCAGGGTAACACCGTCAGACCGACTGAGATACAGGAGACACTGAAGAAGAGATGTACAGGAAAAAGGTATAGAGAGGGGAGGGGGGGGGAGGGAACAGTGAAGGGGACAGAGGGGAGAAGAGAGAGAGACAAGGTGGGGCATGAAGAGAGAAAAGCAGAGGATGAGGGAGAGCAAAAGAGGGAAAGGGAAGACAAGAGCCCACAGAAATGAGAGGGAAGTAGGGGGGTGAGTGATTCAAGTGAGAAAGAGAGGGGGAGCTGGAGAGGAGGTGGACTGTAGCGCCACCTGTTGGCTGCTTGGGCCTGGCGATCTTGTAAAATCCTGGCATTATGTGTCATAGACATATGTCTATGTTATGTGTGCCCTGTATTTGACTGGCACAGCTCTGGCCCTTGGAGACGCAGTGGCTTCAGTACGTACCCAACAGAGATGCAACAGTGCCCCCCTGTGGACGCTCTCAGCAACAGCGACACACACTGGACAAGTCAAGCATGTCATGACATGTTGCCCTTGACTGTTTATTACTTGAATCAAGTCATCACATATTAAAGTGTTTGTGTTTAAAGCTTATTACTCTCCTAACCCTGACATGAGTTACGTTAATTTCCTGTGAGTCCTTTTAATCTCTGCTGCTGGTGAACTGTTTTCTGGTGGTACCTGACTCTTGGACGGGTCTGACCCAAGCCTGGCCGGGTTCTTCCAGAGTTGGGCCGGATCTGGGCCAGACCTGGCCCGGAGTCAGCTGGTACTGGGGCTGTGTCTTGGGTTGAGTGTTGGGAAACGCGCTTGAGCTACTGCACCGTAAACAGAAGAAATCACCGAAAATCTGCATCAATTTTAGGTGACTTCTTGCTTCTGTACTGCATTTAATTTTCTAAAATGTATTCTGTATTTTTAATTTTATTCTTTTACTGTTTGTCTCTTCTGGAGAAAAAATGATTTTCTATGGCATTATTCACAAGTGTGTTGTCCTGAGGATAGTTTTAGCTTTAATTGGAAAATGTTGCATTGCTCAATATTCTTCTGTAATGGCAGCCCTATCTGTCATACCATTTCTACATTTTATACAACTCTCACTGATTGGGACTTTATGATTCATCATAGGAGTATTTGTATGTGACATTAATGGCTTATAGGAGTTTTTTTGTTTGGACTTCTGAGCTCAGCAAGACGAAGACTAGTCTGAGAGCAGAGTTAGGCTGTTCTACTGGGTGGTATAGAACCTGCCAGGACATCAGTGGATGTTTTAAAAACAATTCCTCTTGATTCAACATGATTTTGTCTGTAGGATTGTAAACCATTTCTTTGTGTGATGGAGCCTTGAAAATGTGTGAAAGGTTCCTGAATCTGCAATACATCTGCCTCTGTGTCTGTCCTCCACTGAGTTCCTTATTTATGAGTCACTGGACAGTGTCAGCAGACTGCAGGCTAAAGATCAGGCCCTCTGCACTGACTATGCAAAAGCACTTATTTTTCTCTCTGGTGATTTCACCACTCTTTTTAAACGTGCATAAATGTGACCAGAGAAAAATGCTGCTTTATTTTCTCACAGCTTCTCTGGCAGCCTGGTTACCTTCTTGTGAACATAGGAGATAAATGGAAATGAAGTGATGAATTTACTGTCTGTATCTATTTAAATATTTGTTTATTCTCTAACTGTGAATGATTATAAATGCATATGCGATGTGATGTTAGTAAGAGAGGTTTGTTTTTGTTTTTTCAATGTGCGAACACACGGCACAAAACACATGCATTCTTTTGAAGGAAGATATAAACATAAGCTAGCACTGTACACAATGTTACCATTTTATTTCTAATGATCTGCAATTTAATATTAATGGCATTTAATTGTGCTGATTGGCTGCATGTGTGTGTGTGTGTGTGTGTGTGTGTGTGTGTGTGTGTGTGTGTGTGTGTGTGTGTGTGTGTGTTTGTGTGTGTGTGTGTCTGTGTTTTTTTTGCCTTTAGTCTCCATAGCTACCACATTCTATTTATATTTGGCTGGTGTCAGTGAGTGTGTGTGTGTGTGTGTGTTTGTATGTGCGTGCGTGCGTGCGTGCGTGTGTGTGTGTGTGTGTGTGTGTGTTTGACTTCTCCAGTTCAGAAGGAATGTAACTTGAATCCCAACCACCTGTATTTTGAATGCACCAGGTTATTTTTTTATGACAACTAGAGAAAACATTACTCTGGAACTCAAAGTCTCTTTCACCTCCTATTAGATTACCACAGGTGACATGGGACACAGGTCTGTGTAGCAGAGAGACATGCAGGTGAAATCAGTTAGCTATCTTTTTGTCTTCTTATATTTCTATTTGTTTTGTTTCGTTTGCTAGTCCCACTCTTATGTGTGTAAAGACATAAGTGCATCATGGAGGGACGTAGTCCTGTTAAGCAATAAAACCCTGTTTGATTGATTGTCCAACTCCTTTATTTTGTTTGGTCTATGTATCCACTGAAACTGACTTCAAAATCTTAGTGGGATATTTCGTGTGAGAGTCCCTGCAAGGGTCAAATACTGTCGTTGTGATACAAAACAACAACAAAAATCACATTTAAGTTGCACTCCAACTTTCTGCAGCTTATTTATTGTATTATACGCGGAGTGCATTATTCCATTTGTAAGACAAGTTTGCATTCCATCAAGTGTTGAGTAAATCGCACTGCGCTGTAGGCCTATACTTTATTGTAGGCTAAAGTTCGGTGAACAGGTAGGCCTTCATTAGAACATGTCTGAATGTTAGAACATCTAAAACTATTTGTTGATCAAGCAACCAAATATATAATAATATTAAGGATAGGCGCTAAACAGTAATACATGTATTATTATTATTATTAGCCTTTCAGTGGTAATAGTGTTATTATTATTCTCCATTTCATTCCTCCATTACAGAGGTATAGGGAGGAAAACCCGGTTACCCTCTAAAACAAGGCTATAGTTACGGTTACCGAATCCCAGACGCGATATTCTCTGGTACTAACGTGAATCTGGGGCTGCTACTGCTCTACACAGCCGGTATTTCAGCTCATACTCTCCCAGACGGTACAAGACACTGCTGTCATCAACAAAGAGCGCGCAAAGCTCCTCTCTACTACGATATTTTAGCATGGGCACCTGCCTTGAGTCTTGGGTTTGTTATTCTTTACGCCTATCAGACCTTACGGACGCCCTTCTCTCAATTCTGATAGCTTTCAGTTGCTGCCAATCTCGAAGTCTTCTATGCCATTCGTCACTCTATTGTCTTCTGCCAGTACATGGGCGGAACAAGAGGGCTCTTTTCAGTGGGTGGGTCTTACATTAAACATTGGATTGCAATTGGTCATCCTTTCGTCTTGGGTCGACGTTTGTGACGCACCGTGAAATTGTATTGGATGATATACAGGAAAAACTGTTTTACACTGAAGTCGTTTGCTTGCCACTACTTTACTGTCTGCCTGTTTTATTCTCAGAGTGAACGTGTGTGTGCGGCTTCGCCAGAGAGCGGTGTAATGATAAAAGCCGCATTTGCAGTATACTCGTTACACTTCATATCAAAAGGAAAATCAAACCCACGCGTTATTTATCCCTCTACAGCTTGAACATAACCATCATTTTGGACAGAACCGTTAAGGTAAGGCATGTTTCCAGTTTAATTCACATTAATTTGTCTTATCTTGGACCGTGGCGTATCGTATTTCATAGGGTTAGCCACTTGCTAACCTAGCTCGGTTAGGTTCGTCTAAATGCGGGTGGCATAGCCGAAAATGACACTGCATACGATAGTCGCGACAGCAAAGACAAACGGTCTATCCTTTAAATTCTCAGTCCTAGAGGTGGGATGTACATTAAAGACATCCTTGACCAACTGCATTGTTATAATAGCCGGCATTCAACCGGCGTAACGTTGGAATTAATGCAAAATCGCAAGACCGCTATTCTCGTCAACGTTAACTCGTATTAACCTCCTGAATGGTAAACAGAATCAGTTGGCTATTTGTCTTTGTGGACCCATTCTAATTCTTACTTATATATGGATTATTGAAGTAATAGCCCTTGACCATCGGTCATTTTACTAACCTAGTCCTAGCCCATTATAATACTAATATTTGTTTGTATTATTAGCAGAATTAGATACATTTCTTTCTCTCCATTACTCATTCAGGATCTCAGGCAAAGCAACTATAGGCTATGGACGGTAATGGGGAGGTGCAGGGGGGGTCATCTATCAGTAGTAATTATTCATCACTTCACGCTTCTAGGTGTGGTTAGGCGTCTTTGTGGGCATGCATTGTAGTGTGCCTATAGCTTAATGGGACCGTGTGAGCTGGCTCGTAGCCACCTTATCGATGTTGCGATGGGCATCAGTGGATGGATGCAGTATGTTCTCCGAGGCCGAAAGGCGTCTGCTTTGGTAGCGCAATTTTAGTCCCAATGTCACCGCTGCACCCAAGTTACCCCCAGCGTGCTGTGTGCTCTGCATGGATAAGGCGTTCCCAACCTCGCCTCTCTGCCCTCGTCTGCCGGCAGTAGGCTCCTCTTAAACTTACATGCGGGCTGTCTGCTGGCGCAGTGAGCGCGTGTTATGATGTTGCCATGGGAAATTTAAAGGGGAGGCAGATTTGGTGTGGTCGCGTGGAGGAGCGCTGGCATTCTGACGGTGTACCGTGGCGCAGTGTGCCCAGATCTGAGCGTGCGTGAGTGTCATGTTCGGGGAAACTAGACAGTAACACGACAAATCACCATCTTCCCCAGCAGAGTAAGCTTCCCCCTCTCTGATGTGGGAAGAAGTGTGTGTGTGTGTTGTCTCCGTGACACCCTGAGAACTGTCTGGTGTGTCGAAAGGCGGATTGACAAGGGAGTCGCCAGGTGACTGCAACCCTCCGGCAGGCAGCCTGAGGCGTCTTGTGTCAAGCTTAACTAGCTGTGAAGTGATGGGAACTCGGTTGGTGAGTCACATGGAACCGAGAGCTGTCTGGTGAGATCCGGTGTGAGAGCAGTTGTGTAGATGCAGAGGAATGATTGGAATTAGGGTGTTCACACTCACACACACACATCAACCTACATGCTGCAGCAGACAAAAGAACACCGCCAACCCACATTAACCAGCTTTTTTACAAAATAGTCTTCTGACTGCAGTGCAGTCCAGGGTCCACATTTGGCCTCTGGCTTGGCTCCTCGGATCCACCAGTTTAGATGTTAATCTGACTCATCAATCAGTCAGTCAGTTAGAATCTTACCTCACCTGGTGACACTGTGGGGTAATGGGTCACCAGGAATACTCTCTCTGCATCAAGACCCTTGTAGATAAGGCCCAGAAAGCATTGTCTGTGATGGTGATGAGTTTTGCATCTGCTAACAGCTGTTCAAAGGGCACACAATTCACCTCACACAGCATGCTGAAGGAAGGGACCCATACCTTAAACAAGACCATCTAATGTAATTATTACAACATTGTTGTAAAGCATACAGTATATGATCACTCCTCGAATGTGTGGAATGTGCTTGTGGTTATGTTGGAGTCGAGGCAGGGAATCCTTCCAGTGTTAAATGTGGTTAAGGTCTGTCACCCAGTTTGAAAGGCAGCCATGGCACGTTATTATTAGAGGGAGGGCTGCAGCCTGACCTGTTTAGCGCGCAGTGTCTGTGAGAGAGGGCTGGAGAGACTGGGAGAGCAGGGGAAGGGCTTCATTCAAGGCATTATCTGACATCCTCACTCATGATACAATGCAGCATGATCCGGATGACTGACCTGATCCACAATACAGTGACCTGTATTTCCGTTCCTTCTCTCCTCTCTCTCTCTCTTTCTCTCTCTTTCTCTCTCTGTCTCTCTCTCTGTCTCTCTCTCTGTCTCTCTCTCTCTGTCTAACGTTTTGGCCTAGGCTGTCAGGTTAAAGATCCATCAAACCCATGGGGGCCGCTGGTTGCACAGTGGAACCCCCCACATCCACATCCACATCCACATCCACACAGACATGGACACACACACACACACACACACACACACACACACACACACACTTCCCCATGTCTCCCTGCTGTCCCTTCTCCGAGACACAGCTCTCAATTAGGCCAAGACAGAGCGCTTCTCCAGTGCATTAAGGGATATCAGGCATATATCTTTGTCTCTGTCCCTCTTTCTCTCTCTCACACACAAACACACACACACTCAATCTCCTCTCACACTCACTCTTTATATAGAACTGTCAGTAGACACACA
>NC_045162.1:11145321-11310321 GCF_900700415.2 Clupea harengus | reverse complement strand
ATGACACCCCCCTCCTAACACTGAACACTAAAGCCCCCATCCACACACAGATCAGTTCACCCCATACTGATGCCAGGGCTGGTGGATGCACAGACCCATTTTTACCTGTGACTGTAGAGTGAAGATGCATATTGTATGTCACCAGTATAATCCAGTCAGTGCCCATATCATTATTACACTACTGTCAGTGCATTTACATCTTCATTGTGGTCGTCACTATCATCTGACAGTATATAGAGTAATCATTTTAATCATCACTTTTAATATAATTTTTTTATAACATAGTATGGGTGATTGCTCAATTGTGATTGGCTGGAAGGTGGGCATTAGAACTGTATATCACCAATGATTGGGACATCAGCTAGGGAGGCACTGAACCCTTGACCATGATGTCATCATCATCAGTGATGCCACCCAGGGCTTGTGTGTGTGCATGTGTGTGTGTGCGTGTGTGTGTGCGCACGCACGTGTGTGTGTGTGTGTGTGTGTGTGTGTTTGGGTCTGTATTAATGCAGTGTCTGCATCGCAACGACACAGCTGCAGCACAATGTATGATGGCATTACTTTAGAATTGCTGTTAGTATCGCTAGCTAACTGTATCAGAAGGCACTCTGAGCAACAACATGAATATAAACAACCCCAACTAAAGAACACAAGGAGGCAGAAACAGGCTGGAAGTGACGTCTGGAACAGAAGCACAGGCCCGCTGTGAAGGCAATGGAGCTATGTGTAAAGATCAAACATCCTGATGTGATCCTGAAGTGCTCAAACAGTCAGTGCTCCCCTCTGAGAGTTTAAGCCAGGTGAAGGGGACCTCACCCTGGCACTTTATCATTCATTTATGAGCTTGCTCCATTCATCAAGCTCAACAGAACCTACAAGCCAATGGTGAACCTGACTCAGGGAGCCAATGGCACGCCTCTTTTGAACCTGACTGACAAGTTGTTGCCGCAACGACTGACTGTTAGGACATACGTTGTGTGGGAGAGATAGGGCTGTGGCTGTGTGGAATGGGTGGAAGCCAGCTCAGTGGACGGCCAGAATGTGGAGTATGTGTGTGTGTGTGTGTGTGTTCAGTACAAGCCAACGGGATGATGCCACTATGTAATACAGTGTGTCTTTGTGTTCATTCCACCCTTTAACCACACCTGTCTCATGTCCCACAAGGTGTGTCTACTAATTAAACCGGCAGGACTGGTGTCTGAGTGTGTGTCATTATGAGTTGAGCAAGGTCTTAAAGACACCAAAAATGGTCATAGTTTTAGCCTCAGTGTGTGTGTGTCGTCTGTTGCAACACTCATGCTGTGAGACTGACTCTCATGTATAATCATCTCCTAGTAACTGGGTTCATGTTAGAGGTGTAATGATGGGATGGATGGATTTAACAGTCTCAGTCTGACCTATGACCTGCAGTATCACTGCAAATGAAAATGTCACACCCTGAGACTCTTCAGTTTTGACCCACAGCTGGTGAAAACGATCTATACTCCATGATAGGGCTCCAGATGGCAACTAAAATGGTCGCCATTTCGTTTTTTAGATATCATCCATGGAAATTGCGAAAGTTAATTGTGAGTTGTGATAATATTGATGGGTTTATCAGCATAGGTGGTGAAAGCATGTGTCCAGTAGTCTACTAAAGTGTAAACAATTACCCACATTATAGGGACCTCCTGAACTCATGACACCATGAGTCCTTTTTTGTTAGTCTGTAACGAGTTGCTAATGTCATGAGTTTTCACTTTGAGTTGAAGAACTAAGCATTTTTTTTTAATTGATAACATTTGAAGGAAAACCTAGTTTTATTTTTGTTTTCCAGCTGATATGTCGTGCAACACTTTGTTTTGCAAATATACCCATAAATATATGTTGTAGAAATGAGTAACTATAAAAATAAATCAGGTATTTTTTCATATCTCACTGATATCATCCCCACAAGACTTTTTTATCATGATATAATTTAAGGTAATATCGCAAATACCTGTAAAGGGAGCCCTTGATAGGCTACAGAATCCAGTGCTGTTGCCAGGCAAAAGGAAGCACAGACCAAGCTATGCTGGACACAAAAATAGTGTGACATATTTTTCGTGTGTGTGACGTGACATGTTTTAACTTCACATCAGGGATGGAGATGGCTCTTAAAACTTTGATTTGGGTCATAAATATTAGATATTTATAATATTTAAAAAAAATGTCTGGAGCCCTGAATGGGTAAAAATGGGTTAAACTGCACCATCACTCTTTCACACACAGTGAAATGTACACACACATACACACACACAGTGCAGCTCCTTACTGACATATGCCACAATGCCATGATCTCAGATATGTGAAACGCTGTGTTCTGTGTGCTTTTCTTACAGACAGGGAGGATCAGTCCATTCTGTGCACGTGAGTGTCTTTTTCATTCACTCTTTTTAGCGTGTTTGTGTGTGTGTGTGTGTGTGTGTGTGAACTTTTGTAAAGTGTATCTTCATCTTAACCGTTATCTACAGTGACCTTTTGTCCTGTAGCCCCTCGTGTATGTGTGTATGTGTGTTTGTGTGTGGCCTGCCTCACAGAGATGGACTAGCGTACTTTAATAGAAAGGCCACACACACACACAGAGGGTGTGAGGGGTAAAAATAGTGTTTACAGTGAAAATGCTGTTGATGTTGGCTGGTTGCACAACGGGCCCGAAGAGCATTGGAGACAATAAACACACACATGCACCTAGGGGCGACAAGTCTTACACAAGTTTCACACATTTTACACATGTGGGCAACAAAAGCCCAAGGTTGAAACCCTAACAGAGATGGACTGTTCTTTGTTGCCCACATATATACACTGAGCTCATGTTTATTGGTCTGGCCCAGGTCTGTGTCTGTTCCCATGCCAACAGAGGCCCAGATATGTATGCATGTTTTATATGTTACTTTTGGAATGGACTCATGTCTCTCTCTCTCTCTCTGTGTGTGTGTGTGTGTGTGTGTGTGTGTGTGTGTGTGTGTGTGTGTGTGTGTGTGTGTGTCCTCTCCACAGTGGTGAATCGGGAGCGGGAAAGACAGAGAACACTAAGAAAGTCATCCAGTACTTGGCACATGTGGCCTCCTCTCACAAGACTGGAACTCTGGGCAGAAGCAAAGACGCCGCCCTGCAGGTAACTCCCACCAGACGAGGAAGGATGAGGAGAGAAGGATAAAGGGATAGAGAGACAGAGAGAGACAGAGGAGAGACAAAGAGAGAGTCGGGGGGGGTGGAGGGATTTGAGGGTGGAGAGGAGAGATGGGGATAGAATCAGAGAAGGAAAGAGAGCAGGGAGAGTTATCTTTTCCTGTCCTCTGATATTCTCTGGGTCCTGCTGCGGTGATATTTGATAACCCTTACTGATGCTGCTTCACCTGCATAAGTGGTGTGTGTGTGTGTGTGTGTGTGTGTGTGTGTGTGCATGTTTCCATTTTTCTCTCTAACATCTTTTCCTCTTTTCTCCTCTGTACTGCTTGCGCCTCCTCCTGGTCTCATCTCATTTTCCTTCTCCTCTTTACTCGCTCTCTACTGACTCGTATCTTTCTTAATCACATCTTTCTATGCATTTCTTTCTTTCTTTCTTTCTATTCAACCTTTCTTTTTTTCTCTTTCTTTCTATTCAATCTTTCTTTCTCTCTCTCTGTTGTCTCTTTACTTCTCTTTACTTCACTTACCTCTAACTCCTTCGCTTCTCTGTCTCTTAATCCTCTCATCCTGCGCCTCCTTTCCTCTTCCTCCTCCTCCACCTCTTTGATGAAGCTGGATGGCTCTAGGTCCCTGGGCCGTGGGAGTTCAGTGAACAGGGTGAGTTGTGGGGGGAGGGTAGGCGGTGGATGAGTCGTGATAGAGTGGGTGGGTGGGGAAGCTGATCATGGCATTTTAAATAACACACATGTAGAAGTGTAGACATACAGCCGCTAATGCTACGCTAAACACAGTCAGATCTGAACACTAAGAAACCGCATGTGCACCAATGGCCTTGCATCCCTGTCCCTAACATCAATGCCAGTCAGTATAAAAAAAATGTTTTAGTTCATATCTCCAGTCCACATGCACCATCACTAAACCCCCTCATATAAATCTGAGCTAGCTGTCTTAGCTATGTGTATATGGATGATCGGTTCTCTTTGTGAAGCAATCAGGAACCGACACGCATGTGTGTGTCGTGTCCCATGACGTTCTACATGTGTGTGTTGTTGGTTCCGTAGGATGTGATTGTCACGCGCCTTACTGTGTTTTATTCTGAGAGCTAGGGACACTGTAGCAGTGCTTTCATTGTAACTGCTTAATAACCTGTACTCAAGCCTTCACTGTGTGTGTGTGCTTCATCTGTGAACTCATTTATTTATTACTAAGTGTCTTTCAATTTGGTTGATGTGTTTTGTTCTGTTCTCTTTTTGGCTGATGTGTTGTGTTCATTTTTATATTTGTTTTGTTGTTTACATATGTTTTTGTCCACATCTGTTTGTTCGCATGGCTCGACCCACCTCTCCCCTCTGTCTCCTTCTCTCTCTCCTTCCCTCCTGTCTCTCCCTCCCTCCATCTCTCTCGTTCTCTCCCTCCATCTCTCTGTCCCTCTTTGTAATCTAACAGAGTGTGCAGTATGTGAGTATGAGATTTATAAAGTATGGGGTTTGCGGTTTGGCAGCTTGGCTTTTTGCTGTTATGCTGTTGGCTCTCACACATACATTCACACACACACACACACACACACACACACACACACACACACATATATATATTCAGACACGACTCAAAGCCACACAAAGAATCACATTCGAATTCCTATACATTCACACACACACACACACACACACACACACACACACACACACAACACAGACATTAATAATAGTAGCAAAAGCTGTTGCTTGGCTATAGCAAAAGCTTTCTTATAGAGTGTAGGTGCTGAACTCCACTTCTAAAGGACTGGTGCTGAAGCAGCATAGATATTTAAACATAATTCCATAGCAAACATCATGTTTACTCAATACAAACAAACAAAGGACTTACTCCAGTTATGTAACACATATAGACACACACAGCCATTCTTCCTTGGTCAAGCATCTGCGTCTTATACACACACTCATCAAACAGAAGTAATGAGTACTGTTAAGTTTACACAGCATCACAGACTCACACAAATACACACACAAAGAAGTGTCTGAGTGTGAAAACACACACTGGTCCTGCGGGAGTTGAGTTCTGCCTCTAGGACATAGCCTGTAATAGAAGCCCTCCCTGTGCTGTGGTGGTGTGTTTCAAAGAAGCTTCTGGAAGCATAGCTCTAAAAGTGGTGTCACAATGTAGCAGTGCATAGACACACACACACATGCATTCCTGCCCACAGGAATTTCGCTGCATACCTGTGTGTGTGTGTGTGTGTGTGTGTGTGTGTGTGTGTGTGTGTGTGTGTGTGTGTGTGTGTGTGTGTGTGTGTGTGTGTGTGTGTGTGTGTGTGTGTGTGTGTGCTTTGTTTCTATGTGCTTCATTATTTGGATGGTGAGTGTTGTCCACATACAGCCTCAGGTCTATTTCTTTGTCTGTCTGTGTGTGCGTGTGTGTGTGTGTAAGGGTTTTTAGACTGTTCAATAACATTCCAGCCTTAGTTGTAATGGCATCACCGCAAAACAAACATTCTTCACATAGTACCTATTCATGTGCTCATACCAGCTTTGTATGACAGCTCAAAATTGAATGCACACACACACACACAAATAATAAATACATGGTCATGGGTAGACTTCTAGAAGTGTATGGGGCTTCCAATATAAAGGCTCTGGTGTCCTGTCAAACTGTGTGCGTTCCCCTATGGTGATGCGGTTCCTTGTGTGGTCCACAGGGGGAGCTAGAGAGACAGCTGCTGCAGGCTAACCCCATCCTGGAGGCCTTTGGTAACGCCAAGACCGTCAAGAACGACAACTCCTCCAGATTTGTATGGAATCCAAGTCAGATAAACCACAGTTGTGTTGTTGTCATGTGGCTAAACTGGTTGTAAATGGATGTTTTATGTTTCTTTTTCCAGGGCAAATTCATCCGCATTAATTTTGATGTGGCAGGATATATTGTTGGCGCCAACATCGAGACCTGTATCCTTCCAGAATTTGTGTGACGTTTTAGCTTTAGTTTTTTTTCCTTCACTTGCCTGCCTTAGTTGTCCATGTTTCACAGTTTTCCAGTCCATTCCATTCTGTCAGTCCATAGACATATTCACACACACATGCTCGTATGCACACATCTATACATGTGTATATATGGTGACCCTAAGAAGGTTGGATGTTCTTACACACCCTTACCCTAACAGAAACCCTCACGTATACATGTATAGTATGCCTGTGTGTGCATATAGTACACACACACACACACACACTATTAGAATATCATCCTCACATCTACAGTTACACTTACTATAGGCAGTTCTCACTCCTACATGCATTCCTTTTCTCTATCACATCCGTTCTTACAGACACTGCCAGACTCTCTCTCTATCTCACACACACACACACACATACACACACACATCTCCCTGTTGTTATTGTCCTGAGCCCTGCCTATCTCAGATCTGCTAGAGAAGTCGCGTGCAATCCGCCAAGCCAAGGATGAGAGAACCTTCCACATCTTCTACCAGCTGCTGTGTGGAGCCACAGAGACCATGAGAGGTGTGTGTGTGTGTTGTATGTGTGTGTGTACATATGTGTGTGTGTGTGTGTGTGTGAGTGTGTGTGTGTGTGTGTGTGTGTGTTTACATATGTGCGTGTGTGAGTGTGTGTGTACATATGTGTGTGTGTGTGTGTGTGTGTGTGTGTGTGTGTGTGTAAGAGAGAGAAAGATGAGCACTGATATTTTACTACTAAATAAAGGCCATGCTGACATGCTCTGGAATCATATAAAGTGTTTTAGTGTTTTCAGTTTCTCCCTGACTCTTTCCTTGTTCTTCTCGTTCTCTCTTCATTTCTCCCCCTAGCTGACCTCCTGTTAGGTACTGCTGAGCAGTACCGGTTCATGAGTAGTGGATCGGTTCCAGTTCCAGGCCAGAGCGATGCAGAGAACTTCACCCAGACCTTAGACTCCATGGCCATCATGGGTTTCACCAAGGAGGAGCTGACAGGTGAGGAGAGAGAGAAGAGAGGGAGGGAGCTAGAGATGGAAATAAGATGGAGTGGATGGAGATAAAGGAAGGGAGGGAGAGCCTTTTTCCTTAGTTTTAGACAGGTGAAATTCTTTAAGGCTTTAATAAAATGCAAGTGTATTCTCTGCAGGCCACCAGTAGGAAAAACGTCTGTCTAAAATATAATTCTGGTTTCTTTTGAATGATCGCAAAGAAAGTGACTTAAATGTCAGCTAATTTCTGCAGTCAGCCCAGGAGTTGGGTCTGCAGTTTTGTCCTTAGAAATCCAGTATGGAGAATGGACCAAACCTGCTGCGTGATGTTCCTGTTAAGTTCCTGTCAGGTCTCCTCCTCATCCCTCTGCTCCTTTTCCTGCCTCCATCCCAGGCATGATGAAGGTGATCTCGTCCGTGCTGCAGTTTGGGAACATCTCCTTCCAGAAGGAGAAGAACACGGACCAGGCGTCAATGCCCGACGACACAGCGGCCCAGAAGCTGGCCCACCTGCTGGGCATCAGCGTGGTGGAGTTCAGCCGCGCCATCCTCACGCCGCGCATCAAAGTGGGCAGGGAGTACGTGCAGAAGGCCCAGACCAAAGAACAGGTGGGAAAGTGTGTCTGTGTGAAAGAGAGTGTGTTTTTGTGAAAGAGAGTGTGTTTGTGTGTGTGTTTTGGAGTTTTGTGTTACACAAGTTTATATGACAGTGATTCACTGACCATGGTGGACAACTAGAGTTTGTATCTGTGCATATCAGAGTGCTTGTGTCGTTACTCTGGTTTAGATGAATTTGTGTGTGTGTACATATATGTGTGTTTGAACATGTGTGTGTGTACATATGTGTTTTTGTACATGTGTGTGTGTGTGTGTGTGTGTGTGTGTGTACATATGTGTGTTTGAACATGTGTGTGTGTGCAGGCTGACTTTGCAGTGGAAGCCCTGGCTAAGGCCACATACGAGCGTCTGTTCCGCTGGCTGGTGCACCGCATCAACAGAGCGCTGGACCGCAGACAGAGGCAGGGAGCTTCCTTCATTGGCATCCTCGACATCGCTGGCTTCGAGATCTTCCAGGTGAGAGAGAGGGAGACAGAGAGAGAATGAGAGAGAGAGAGAGAGAGAATGGAGGATTAGAAGGAGAAGACAATAGGATTGATGCAGCTGAACTAATTGAAGCCTGTTCCCTTCGGTCGTCCAGTGGATCACAGGTGGCAGATTTCTCTTTGATTTGATCTGATTGACACTGCAGGCATCACAGAGAGGAGAGGGGGAGAACTAGACAGTGAAAGCAACAGAGAGAAACCTGGCTAAGCTGTTTTTTTTCAAAAGAGAGACACAGCACGTCTTATGTCTGTGTGTGTGTGTTTGTGTGTGTGTCCAAGCCAGTGCTGACAGAATGCCAGTATTTATCCGTCTGATCCCTCCTCTTTAGTCTTTCTCTTTAAACGAGTTCATCAACAGCCTATTCATCACAGAGCATAGACATCACAGTATCACAGAGTATAGACATCACATTATCACAGAGCATAGACATCACATTATCACAGAGCATAGACATCACATTATCACAGAGCATAGACATCACATTATCACAGAGCATAGACATCACATTATCACAGAGCATAGACATCACATTATCACAGAGCATAGACATCACATTATCACAGAGCATAGACATCACAGAGCATAGACATCACATTATCACAGAGCATAGACATCACATTATCACAGAGCATAGACATCACATTATCACAGAGCATAGACATCACATTATCACAGAGCATAGACATCACAGAGCATAGACATCACATTATCACAGAGCATAGACATCACATTATCACAGAGCATAGACATCACATTATCACAGAGCATAGACATCACAGAGCATATACATCACATTATCACAGAGCATAGACATCACAGAGCATAGACATCACATTATCACAGAGTATAGACATCACATTATCACAGAGCATAGACATCACAGAGCATAGACATCACATTATCACAAAGCATAGACATCACATTATCACAGAGTATAGACATCACATTATCACAGAGCATAGACATCACAGAGCATAGACATCACATTATCACAGAGCATAGACATCACAGAGCATAGACATCACATTATCACAGAGCATAGACATCACAGAACATAGACATCACATTATCACAGAGCATAGACATCACAGAGCATAGACATCACATTATCACAGAGCATAGACATCACATTATCACAGAGCATAGACATCACATTATCACAGAGCATAGACATCATATTATCACAGAGCATAGACATCATATTATCACAGAGCATAGACATCATATTATCACAGAGTATAGACATCATATTATCACAGAGCATAGACATCATATTATCACAGAGCATAGACATCATATTATCACAGAGCATAGACATCATATTATCACAGAGCATAGACATCATATTATCACAGAGTATAGACATCATATTATCACAGAGCATAGACATCACATCATCACAGAGTATAGACATCATATTATCACAGAGCATAGACATCACATTATCACAGAGCAAGTAGCCTGTAGAGATCACAGTATCACAGAGCAAACATCTCAACATTAACCAACAGCTGGACACCATTTACAGTCAGCATAACATAACATAATTTTCATACTAATGGATTGTTTGGATCTGTTACTACTATTACTACTACTATTTTTTAAATCACTACAGCTAATGTTTATAGTAATAACCACAGTGATGATAATGTGACTGAAGCCTCTAATCCTGCCCCCCCCCCCCCCCCCCTCCTGCAGCTGAACTCGTTTGAGCAGCTGTGCATCAACTACACCAACGAGAAGCTGCAGCAGCTGTTCAACCACACCATGTTCATCCTGGAGCAGGAGGAGTACCAGCGCGAGGGCATCGACTGGAACTTCATCGACTTTGGCCTTGACCTGCAGCCATGCATAGACCTCATTGAGAAGCCGGTAAGTGTGTGTGTGTGTGTGTGTGTGTGTGCGTGTGTGTGTGTGTGTGTGTGTGTGCGTGCCTATACATGTTTGTCTTAGTGTGCTCACAGGTCATTTACACCAGGCTCAATTTATCATGTTGACTTTACGAGGACAGATATATGTTTGCGTGCATAGATCATTTAAAGTAATATTAAAGGTGAGTGCAGATGTGACCTTAGGCATCTGACCTTTGCTCTTTAGGCTCACCCCCCAGGTGTTCTGGCCCTGCTGGATGAGGAGTGCTGGTTTCCGCGGGCAACAGACCGCTCATTCGTTGATAAACTGACGACGGAGCAGGGCTCACACTCCAAGTTCTTCCGGACGAGGCAGCTCAGGCAGGATGAGGCCGACTTCTCCATTATCCACTACGCCGGCAAGGTACCGCTCCGTCTGTCTGTCTGTCTGTCTGTCTGTCTGTCTGTCTGTCTCTGACCCCACCTAACTGTCTCTCTTGCACTCTATCTCTGTCTCTCTCTGTTCCTCAGTCTCTTTCTCTATCTCTATCTCTGTCTTTCGCTCTATGCTTTTGCATCTTTCTCTCTCTCTATGTCTTTTACTCATGCAATGTCTAAGTCTACTTTCCTTGTATTTTCTTTCACTGTTTCTCCTTCTCTTGCTCCACATATCTATCTTCAAGCCTACGTTTTGCGGCAGAGTCTTTTGACCTCACTTCCTCTGTCTGCCTTTTCTCCCCCAGGTCGACTATAAGGCTGATGATTGGCTGGTGAAGAACATGGACCCCCTGAATGACAACGTGGCATCTCTCCTCCACCAGTCCTCTGATCACTTCATCTCTGAGCTGTGGAGAGAAGGTACGGAATCAAACGTCATGGCTAATCAATTAACTCAATCAACTGAATTAGTTAACGAAGAGCTATGATAACCCTTTGCGATGAGTTGTGTATCTGATCATTGAGATTGCTGTGATTGTCCAGTTCTGTCCTTATGTGTCTTTGGATGTGGGGTACTGTCATTGTATGTATTGTGTAACATAACGTTAAGATGATAACTAAGGAAATGAGAAAGAAAGAAAATGGTGAATAATGGAAGAGCTGTTAATCCTCACTTTGATTTCGAAACCTGCACTAACAGCTGGTCTTCTCTCTGCTGTCTCTAATCTCATCCCTCTCTCTCTCTCTCTCTTTCTCCTTCTCTCTCTCTCTCTCTCTCTCTCTCTCCTTCTCTCTCTCTCTCTCTCTCACTCCTCCGACTGCTTGCCTCTCGCTCTGCCCCTAAAATCTTATCCCTCCTTCATGTTCTCTCCCTGTCACTCTCCTGGTCTCTTTCTGGGTCTCGCTGTCTTCATTCTCTCTCTCTCTCTGTCTCTCTCTCACTCTCACTCTCTTTCTCACTCTCACTCTCTATTATTCTGTCTCTCTCTCACTTTGTCCCGCTGTCTCTTTCTCTCTCTGGGTGTCTCTCTCTCGTCTCCTCCTCAGAGGTTCAGACTCTTCCTCGTGTTTACTTTTTCGACTCCTACGCCTCCCTGCAGACTAACGGCTCCGACAGTAGGTTTACTCCTCCCCTCCCTTTGTCCTCCTCCTCCAGTCTCTCTCCTTCTCTTGCTCTCCGCTCAATCTCTCACTCTTCACTCCGAATGTCCGTCCATGTTTGTTTTTCCATTTTAGTCCATTTGTATCTCTGCCTCTCTCTCTCTCACTCTCATGTAGTTTTCTCTCTGTGTGTTCTTATTTGGTGCTATGAGAAGAAGTAGGGTCGTATACCCAGGGTTCCCACTACCATGGATATCCTGGAAAAGTCAGGGAATTTTAAAGTCCCATTTGCCAGGCCTGGAAAAGTCATGGAATTTTAAAATCCCATTTTCCATGAAATTCAGTAAATTTATTGAAAGTTTTGTAAAATTCACAAAATTATGTTATTGTACTCTTCCATGGATTGGATAATGTTTTGCTGTGCGGATTTCTGCAGTGATAGTTTGAATTGACATAGCCTAACTAGCCTATGAGAAAAGGGATGGAAAAGGATGTTGTTTAATTTTTATTCAATGAGTAGGCCCAACCTGCGTAGGGAAAGTAAAGTATGTAATTCTGTGTACTTGTAGATTGCGAAAGGTCCTTTAAAAACTTTTGTTTTTGAAAAAAAATTAAAGTTTTGAAAGGTTGTCAATGAAAATGGGTGGGAACCCTGTAGAATGCTTCTCCAACACAGCAGCTGACAATGGGACGGATCAGCGCCAGTTAAGAGCCGGATCAGCGCCAGATAAGAGCCGGATCAGCGCCAGTTAAGGGCCGGATCCGTTCCAGAGTCACCTGTCACCTGTCACACCTGTGTGAGATTATCTTGGTAGTGTCCTGGTAGCTGTGTGGATTTAGTGCTGTCATGGTGCAGTGGCTCCTTGTGCTTCTTCTGTAGAGTGAAATTCAGTCTGTTTGGGAATCTCTGATCTGATGCTTCATGAGGTGTGACATGAACATCAGCAGGGCAAACACTCGGCACCGACCCAAACAGAAACAGAATTTCAGCAAGCTGGTGGAAATACAATGCATTTCCAGACAAGCAATGCATTACTATTTTTACACATTTCTTAGATAGCTGGTCGTCCCACAAACTACATGTACCATAATGCATTGCCAGTCAAAAGACAAGCCTGCCCCCCCACCTCCACCACAATCAATTAGCACACACCACTGCTCTGCCTCATCATGACATCAACACACAACACATTTCCACCCCACCTTCATGTCACCAACTGAATGTGCTGTTACTGACCTGCGATCTGTGCTCTCCCCCCACCCCCCACTCTCAGTGGAGAGGATTGTGGGATTGGACCAGGGGAACGAGAGTAGTGGTGCGGTCAGTTTTGGTGCGGCCGGCCTGAAGACCAAGAAGGGCATGTTCCGCACAGTGGGCCAGCTCTACAAAGAGTCCCTGACCAAGCTGATGGCCACGCTCAGGAACACCAACCCCAACTTCCTACGCTGCATCATCCCCAACCACGAGAAAAGGGTACGGAGAAGGGGGAGAGAGAGGGAGGAGGGAGAGGAATGGGAGGGTAGGAGGGAGGGAGGGAGGGAGGGAGGAGGGTAACCCTTCAGCAGGGGAGGTTTGAACATTCCAATAAAATTATGCGTTCATCAACAATGTAAGATTCTAGAATTTCACATTGTATTCGATGGACCCAGATATTCTTTAGAACGTTCATTCTACAACATTCTAAACGGTGGGGAGTGACGGTACCTGCTGAGGAGTAGAGAGAGAGAGAGACAGAGAGGGAGGAAAAGAGATGGGGAGGAGAGGCAGGAAAGAGGGAGGATGGGCTAGAGAGTAAGGAGAGAATAGATGAGAGGGAGAGAGGGAGGAAAAAGGTTAAGGAGATAGAGAAGGGGAGTGGTAAGGAAAGAGAGAGAGAAGGAAGGAGGAAGAGATGGAAGGGGATAATGAAAGTAGAGAGAGGAAGGAATAGAGATTGAGACAGAGGAAGGAAAAGAGATATATAAGAAGATGGTACGGGGAGGGAGGGAGAGTTTCAAAAGGGTGAAGGGGGGATGGATGAACAAAGCAAAGAAGGAAGAGAAGAAATATTGAACAGGTATGAAGATGAGGCCTGCGAGTATGAGTGAGGAGCTGTAGAAGTGTTACTGCCAGACTGACTGCATAGAGCGAGAGAGCGGAGTGACAGGTAAAGAAAGAGAGGGAGAGATGAGAACGAGGTAAACCAAGAGGACATGCATTCTGTCTCTATGTACATATTCACTCAAGTGTCATTCTGTCCCTCCCCTCCTTAGGCAGGTAAGCTGACGCCTCACCTGGTCCTAGATCAGCTCCGGTGTAACGGTGTTCTGGAGGGAATCCGCATCTGTAGACAGGGCTTCCCCAACCGCATCCCCTTCCAGGAGTTCAGACAGAGGTGAGTGTGTGTGTGTGTGTGTGTGTGTGTGTGTGTGTGTGTGTGTGTGTGTGTGTGTGTGTGTGTGTGAGAGAGAGACATTTAGATTGTGTAAGCTTTACACTCTTGCTTTCTCACCTCCTCCTCCTCTCTTGTCAGGTATGAGATCCTTACTCCTAATGCAATTCCTCGCACTTTCATGGATGGAAAACAAGCCTGTGAACTCATGGTGAGTGCTGCCAGTTATCCATCATCTGCCCGAAAGTGTGTGTGTGTGTGTGTGTGTGTGTGTGTGTGTGTGTCATCATATATAAGGGCAGATCAAATCCGTACGTACGTGTGTTTAAATGTCTGTGATTAATGCCGTTTGTGTGTGAATGCGTGTGTGTGTGTGTCTGTCTGTGTGTCTGTGTGTCTGTGTGTGTGTGTGTGTTTGTGTGTGTTGACAAAGACAGGCACACCAAGAGAGGACAAATGTCTGTCTTCTCCTAGCGAATGAACCTGTTGTCTGTGTTGTGTGTATGTAACCCCAGATCCGTGCTTTGGAGCTGGATCGGAACCTTTTCCGAGTGGGTCAGAGTAAAGTGTTCTTCCGGGCCGGAGTGCTTGGACACCTGGAGGAGGAGAGAGACCTGAAGATCACTGACACCATCATCCGCTTCCAGAGCTCGTCCCGCGGATACCTGGCCAGGAGGTGTGTGTGTGTTTGTGTTGTGTGTAAATGTCTCAGTTTAACTGTTCTCACAATGTAAAGAAACCATACCGGCCTAATGCTCTAGAAGAGATGTATATATATATGTGGGTGTGTGTGTGTGTGTGTGTGTGTGTGTGTGTGTGTGAGTGTGAGTGTGAGTGTGCGTGAGAGAGTCTCATTATGTGTGTGTTTGTGTCTTCTCTTACACAGGGCATTCTTGAAGAAACAGCAGCAGCTGAGTGCTCTGAGAGTCATGCAGAGGAACTGTGCTGCCTACCTGAAACTACGCAACTGGCAGTGGTGGAGACTGTTCACCAAGGTAACCATGGCAATGCCACAACATCAGTGACTCCATAGCAACCTGTACATCTAGAGGTGGAAGTGCAGTATGTTTGAATGTAAAAAGCACAAATGCAGCATTAATGATGGCATAATGTAAGACTGTCTGCACAGGCTGAAATCTCATCTTTACTGGGCCCTAAAGGCTCAAATGTAAAAGTGATCTGATGAAATGTGGTTGGTGAACTTTGACCTGGGGTTGCCTAGGTGAAGCCGTTGCTCCAGGTGACGCGCCAGGATGAGGAGATCCAGGTCCGAGAGGCGGAGCTTCAGAAGGCCAAAGACAATCTGACAAAAGCGGAGACGGACTTCACAGAACTGGAGAGGAAACACCAGCAGGTAAACAGACTTCACCTCCCTCCCCTCTCCTCCACTCCTCCTCCCTCATCACCCCTTTTTAGTCATGTACTAAGACACCAGCATGTCTCCTCCATCTAGAGAGGAAACACCAGCAGGTTGAGCCCCCCCCCCACTGGCATACAGTATAGACCACATCAATCAATATTAGATACGTTGCACTGTAAGAAACAGAAAGGTCTTTTATTCTGATGTGGTTTAAATCTTACTCTAACTTCCTGTTTCCTGTCAGCTGATGGAGGAGAAGTCAGTGCTTACTGACCAGCTGCAGGCCGAAGCCGAGCTATTCGCTGAAGCAGAGGAGATCCGTGCGCGATTGGCCAGCAGGAAGCAGGAACTGGAGGAGGTGCTGGGTGAGCTGGAGACCCGATTGGAGGAGGAGGAGGAGAGGGGCGTGCAACAGACCAATGAGAAGAAACGACTGCAGCAGAACGTGCAGGTGGGGCAGCATCCAGTGTCCATCCAGATTCATCTTTTACCAACACACTCTTCCTGTCTGTCGGACATGTCGCTCTTCCTGTCTGTCGGATATGTCAATCTCTCCCCTCCCCGTGTCTCTTCTCCCGACCATTTCTCCTCTCTGCCATTCTTCCTCCCTCTCTCTTTCTCTTCTCCCTTTTCCTCTATCTCTCTTCCTCTCCCCTCTTTGCCTCTCCTACTTTTCTCTTATCCTTCCGTCATCTCTCTGTTGGTCATTTTCTCTCTCGTTCTCTCTCTCTGTCTATGTCTCTCACTCTTCTTCTCACACTTCTGTCTCTTCCTCCCTCTTCATCAGGACCTGGAGGAGCAACTGGAGGAAGAGGAAGGGGCTCGCCAGCGCCTCCTCCTGGAGAAGGTTACCATAGAAACCAAAGCGAAGAGCCTGGAGACGGAAGCCCTCAATGCAGGAGAGCAGAGAGACCGACTCAGCAAAGTAACCATGGATGCTTACACACACACACACACACAGACACACATACATACACGAGCGTACACGCACACAATACACACACACACACACTTTGTACACACGAATATGCACACATTGAAAAGCAGCTTTGAAAAGGCTGTATTTCTTAACAATTTCTTAACATATCTCTCTCTCTCTCTCTCACACACACACACACACACACACACACACACACACACACACTCACAGGAGAAGAAGCATCTTGAGGAGAGGTTAAGTGAAGTAGCTGACACACTGACTGAGGAGGAGGAGAAAGTGAAGTGCCTCAACAAGCTGAAGAACAAGCAGGAAGCTGTCATCGCTGACCTGGAAGGTACAAGTCACGCTTACACACACTCACACCCACAAACACACACACACACACCCACACACACACACACACACACACACCCACACACACATACACACACACACACACACACACACACACACACACACACACACACACACACACACACAGGGACCTTCACCACACAGTGACTATTATCTGTGTGTTATGTCCCTGACAATGACCCTTGACCTTGAGATATGTAGTTAGATTACAGCCCACTGTCCCAAGGGCACACAAAGATAAAAAAAAAGTCCTCTATAATGACTTTGGTGTTAATCCTCAGTCCTGTGCTCTCACTCCTGACTGGGACCCACTTTCCTCTGGCCTCCTCTCAGCTAGTGAGCTGTCAGCTCTAGACACGTCCAGACGAGGGCCTGGTTTATGGGACAAAAAACACCCATGGGTGGTCTTCAGTTCTAACTCCAGACAGTGTTACTAAACTCCAGCTCTAACTCCAGACAGTGCTACTAAACTACAGTTCTAACTCCAGACAGTGCTACTAAACTCCAGTTCTAACTCCAGACAGTGCTACTAAACTCCGGTTCGAACACCAGACAGTGCTACTAAACTCTGTCAGTCACTGGCTCTCAGGCACTCAAACACTGGTGTTGCATCAGAGGGAGACACAGAACACATGCAGTCTTTATATTTTCCCTGCAACATGTTTTCAATGTAAAATATTGACACTCCCTCCTGTCTCTCTCTTCCGTCTCCCTCTCCTTGTCGATCCCACTCTCGCTCCTCTCTCTTTCTCCCTCTCCCTTTTCTTCTCTCTCACCCTCTCCTTCTCTCTCTCCCCCTTGCCTGCTCTCTCCCCTCTCCCTCTCCTTCTCTCTTCCTTTCCCTCTCCTTCTCTCTCCCCCTCCCTTTCTCTCCCCCCTCTGCCCTCTCCCTCTCCTCCTGCAGAGCGTCTGAAGCGAGAGGAGCAGGGCCGCCTGGAGCAGGAGAAGTGGAGGAGGAGGATGGAGGGAGAGGCGCAGGAGGCCCAGGAGCAGCTCACTGACATGGGCATGCTGGTGGGGGAGCTCAGGGCCACCCTGGCCCAGAAGGAGAAGGACATCACCACTATACAGGCCAGGTGAGAACACACACACACACACACACATACACACACACACACACACAGACAAACACACACACAGAAACACAGGCCCTAAAGGATAGAGACTATTCAAAAACGCACAGTGAGTAAAACACATTCACAACACACACACCAATGCAGTCAGCTCACTCTACATATACACAAAACAAGCAAATCATTTATTTTATAATTAGCCTACTACTAATAATAATTTCTACTTACATTCTCCACATCCTTTGCCTCATCTCTCTCCCTCTACCTCCCTTCCTCTTCCTCTCCCTCTACCTCTACCTCCCTTCCTCTCCCTTCCTCTCCCTCTCCCTCTACCTCCCTTCCTCTCCCTCTCTCTCTCTCTACCTCCCCTCCTCTCTCTCCCTCTCTCTCTCCCTCTACCTCCCTTCCTCTCCCTCCCTCTCTCTCCCCCTCTACCTTCTTTCCTCTCTCTCTCTCTCTCTCTCTCTCTCTCTCTCCCTCTACCTCCCTTCCTCTCTCTCTCTCTCTCTCTCTCTACCTCCCTTCCTCTCTCTCTCTCTCTCTCTCTCTACCTCCCTTCCACTCTCTCTCTCCCCCTCCCCCCATCAGGCTGGAGGAGGAGGGAGCTCGTCGTGCTGAGGCGCAGCGTGCCCTGCGGGAGGCGCTGTCCCAGGTGTCGGAGCTAAAGGAGGAGGTGGAGACGGAGCGAGGGATGAGGGAGCGAGCGGAGAAGCAGCGCAGGGACCTGGGCGAGGAGCTGGAGGCCCTCCGCACCGAGCTGGAGGACACACTGGACACCACGGCTGCCCAGCAGGAGCTCAGGTGAGTGTGTGTGCATGCGTGTGTGTGTCTGTGTGTGTGTGGTGTGTGTGTGCGTGTGTGTGTGTGTATGTGTGTGCTTGTGTATGCGTGTGTGTGTGAGTGTGAGTGTGTGCTTGTGTGTGTGAGTGTCTGCTCCAGACGTGCGTGTGTGTGTGTGTGTCTGTGTGCGTATGCGTGTGTGTGTGTGTGTGTGTGTGTGTGAGACCAAGTGTGCATTCATTCATTTTGTGAACATAATTTTGTGAACATAACAAAGTTCTGATATTGCATATTCTGTGTGTGTGTGTGTGTGTGTGTGTGTGTGTGTGACTGTCTCTTCATGCTTGTGTGTGTGTGTGTGTGTAGGTCTCGTCGAGAGGCTGAGCTGAGTGAGCTCCAGAGGCTGGTAGAGGAGGAGACGCGTCGCCACGAGGCCCAGCTCTCAGAGCTCCGCCTCAAACACTGCACCGCCATCGACTCCCTGCAGGAGCAGCTGGACAACAGCAAGAGGGTCAGTGTGTGTGTAGTTATCAGTGTGTGTGTAGTTATCAGTGTGTGTGTGTAGTTATCAGTGTGTGTGTGTGTGTGTGTAGTTATCAGTGTGTGTGTGTGTGTAGTTATCAGTGTGTGCGTGTGTGTAGTTATCAGTGTGTGTGTGCGTGTGTGTGTATGTGTGCGTGTGTGTGTGTAGTTATCAGTGTGTGTGTGTGTGCGTGTGTGTGTGTAGTTATCAGTGTGTGTGTGTGTGTGTGTAGTTATCAGTGTGTGTGTGTGTGTAGTTATCAGTGTGTGTGTGTGTGTGTAGTTATCAGTGTGTGACTGCGTGTGTGTGTGTGTAGTTATCAGTGTGTGTGTGTGTGTGTGTGTGTGTGTGTGTGTGTGTGTGTAGTTATCAGTGTGTGACTGCGTGTTTGTGTGTGTAGTTATCAGTGTGTGTGTGTAGTTATCAGTGTGTGTGTGTGTGCAGTTATCAGTGTGTAAGTGTGTTGGCGCATCAGTCTTTGGAGAATCCTGAAGTAGTGTCTTCTATGTTTGTGTGTGTGTATTGTGCATGTGCATCTGTCTGAAGTCTAAGGCAGTGTAGTATACGTCTCTGATGTGTGTGTGTGTGTGTGTGTGTGTGTGTGTGTGTGTGTGTGTTGTGCAGGCGCGTCAGTCTCTGGAGAAGTCCAAGGCGGTTCTGGAGGAGGAGCGGTCCTGTCTGTCGGCGGAGCTGAAGGGGGCCCAGGGGGGCAAGATGGAGAGCGAGAGGAACCGCAAGCGGGCCGAGAGCCAGATCCAGGAGCTCGGCGCCCGTCTCACGCAGGCCGACCGAGAGAGGGAGGAGAGGGAGGATAGAATACACAAGCTACAGGTGTGTGTGTGTGTGTGTGTGTGTGTGTCTCTCTGTGTGTATGTGTGTGTGTGTGTGTGTGTGTGTGTGTGTGTGTATGTGTTTATGTGTGCGTGAGTGTGAGTGTGAGTGTGTCTGTGTCTGTGTCTGTGTCTGTGTGAGTGTGTGTGTGACTGTGTGTGTGAGTGTGTGTGTGTGTGTGACTGTGTCTGTGTATGTGTTTATGTGTGCGTGAGTGTGAGTGTGAGTGTGAGCGTGAGTGTGTGTGTGTGTGTGTGTGTGTGTGTGTGTGTGTGTGTGAATGAGTGTGTGTGTGTGTGTGTGTTTATGTGTGTGTGTGTGTGTGTGTGTGTGTGTGTGTGTGTGTGTATTGTGTGTTTATATTCATGAGTGCTTTGTCTCCTCTCTCAGGCTGAGATTGAGTCTCTGTCTGGTTCCCTCTCTGCCTCTGAGTCCAAATCTGTCCGTATGGTCAAAGATGTCAGCAGCCTGGAGAGCCAGCTACATGATGCACAGGTAACACACACACACACACACACACACACATTCACACAATATGAAATGAACTGAGACTTCAAGGACTGAGTTGCTGAGATACCAGCTGTCGCTGGAACATGTCTGGTCAAGAATCTGCATTGAGTAGTACAATTAGCCTCAGCTAATGTTGCAGTCATGTGGACTCAAATGTTAGCCTGAACTTGAGTTTATACCAGACTGGTAGGCCTCAGTGGATCCCCGAGCTAAATTACTGCTGTCCCCCTGCTCACAGGAGCTGCTGCAGGATGAGACTCGTCAGAAGCTGTCCCTGGGCTCGCGCATGCGGACGCTGGAGGAGGAGAAGTCCGGCCTGGTGGAGAGGGTGGAGGAGGAGCAGGAGAGGAGCAAGGAGCTCACGCGACAGATCCAGGCCACCATGCAGCAGGTGTGTGTGTGTGTATGTGTGTATGGGTGTGTCAGGGTTCTAAACACACATAGAGGGTGCTCTCAGGGTTCTAAACACATTTATTTATTAGACAAACAACATTTGCAATCGGGCTCACTCCCAGCACAAGGCTGAAAGTGAAGCAATTTCACTAACATCGCACAGGGTTTATATACTTAATATTTATCTAATGCTGACGCCATAAATATTTAACATCTCAGTAAAGTCCTCGACTGAGCTTCTTGTCTTGCAAGGATGTCTGTTCTTCCCATGGTCAAGAGCACATTTCGACCCTGTCACCTATGAGCTCACCCAAACATGTTGTTGCACATATGCAGACAAAGTGGCGCCTAATAATCTAAGTTACACACATACACAGGAACACAGAAAAGCCATGTTCCTGCTTACATAAGTACATGATTCATTTAAGGTAATTAATAATACCAGGCACTTGATTATTATATTCTTAAGTCATTAACAGTGTTTGGAAATGATCTCCATCACTCTCTTTCTCAGTTTCCTCTCTGAGCAGCAGGGTTGTTAAAGGATGTTACTCATTGCCTCCTCTCCCTCTCTCTTTCTCTCTGTAACTCCCCCTCTCTCTCCCCTCTCTCCCTCTTTCTGTTTCCCTCCCCCCCTCTCTCCCCTCTCTCTTTCTGTCTTTCTCTCCCCTCTCTCTTCCTGTCTCTCTCCCTTCTCTCTCCCTCTTTCTTTCTCTCTGTATCTCCCCTCTCTCTCTCTCTCTCTCCCTCTCCCTCTCTCTCTCTGTTTCTCTCTCTCTCTCTCTCTCTCTCGCTCTGGTAGCTGGCGGAGCTAAAGAAGCAGTCAGAGGACTTGTCGGGGGCGGTGGAGTCGGGAGAGGAGACCCGGAGGAAGATGCAGCGTGAGCTGGAGAACGCCCTGCAGAGAGAGCGAACGAAAGAAGAGGAGAAAGAACGGGTGGAGCGACAGAGAGACCGTCTGCGGGAGGAGATAGAGGACATGACACTCGCCCTGCAGAGGGAGCGACAGAACTGCACCGCCCTGGAGAAGAGGCAGAAGAAGTTTGACCAGGTGAAGAGAGAGAGAGAGAATTGTAATGAGACGTTAAAAAAGCGAGGAGCATTGATATTAATTGACTGATTAAGTGACATGAAGCAGTGTTCACATCAGAGGTCCATCAGTGTAGTCTTTATAAGGAGCAGATCTGAGTTCTCATGCTCACATAGTTTTCAACAAGTAGTTATCAAGAGTAGAATGACTGTGACATATTCTGAAACTTTAACTGTACTTGCAAGTAGTTATCAAGAGTAGAATGACTGTGACATATTCTGAAACTTTAACTGTACTTGCAAGTAGTTATCAAGAGTAGAATGACTGTGACATATTCTGAAACTTTAACTGTACTGCAAGTAGTTATCAAGAGTAGAACGACTGTGACATATTATGAAACTTTAACTGTACTGCAAGTAGTTATCAAGTGTAGAACGACTGTGACATATTATGAAACTTTAACTGTAACTGAAAGCATAATTATTTTCACTGAGGAAATAGAAAAGAGTCGCTAGAGTGGTGCAACACACCTTCACACGTGTGGCATGTTCTCAGTGGATCCTCCGCTTACTGACACTCATGTCCAGGAGACAGAGTAGAGTAGATGGGGACATATGAAGGAGAGTAGTTAGCCTCCTGTGTGTGTTGTGCTTGACCCCTGACCTTTGCCCTTGTGACCTGTGACTTGTGTCAGTGTCTGGCGGAGGAGAAGGCGGTGAGTGCTCGCCTGGCGGAGGAGCGGGACCGTGCGGAGGCGGAGAACCGCGAGAAGGAGACGCGCTTCCTGTCGGCGTCGCGGTCGCTGCAGGAGGCCAGCGAGCAGCGAGACGAGCTGGAGAGAACCAACAAGCAGCTGCGCCTGGACATGGAGCAGCTGGTCAACCAGCAGGACGACGTTGGCAAGAGCGTACGTCTGTGTGTGTGTGTGTGTGTGTGTGTGTGTGTGTGTGTGTGTGTGTGTGTGTGTGTGTGTGTGTGTGTGTGTAGTTGGGGGAAATACACAGATTAACTGATGATATTATTTCTATTCTGTTCTAATGCAACACCTTTATCTGGCCTTTATTTCTTTATGTCATGTCTTTCCTCTCCTCTCATCATCTCCTGTCTTCTCTAATGGCCTGCTCTCTCCACTCTCCTCCTCCAATCTTCTGTCCCTCTCCCCTCTCCTCCTCCTCGTCTCCCTCAGGTGCATGAGCTGGAGCGTTGCCGGCGCTCCCTGGAGTCGGAGGCGCAGACACTGCGGGAGCAGACGCAGGAGCTGGAGGAGGAGCTGGCTGAGGCGGAGAACGCCCGTCTGAGGCTGGAGGTCACCCTGCAGGCCCTCCGAGCCCAGTTCGAGAGGGAGATCAGCGCCGCCGAGGAGAAGGGAGAGGAGAAGAGACGCGCACTCAACAAACAGGTAGAGAGAGGAGAAGAGAGGAGGAGAGAGGCGCACTCAACAAACAGGCTTACCACTTAAAAGTCCAGAGAGAAGACGAGAGAAGAGGAGGGACTGGCAGGACAAGATATGTGACCTTAACATATTTCCATCTCTTTTCTCTCTCTCTCTCTCCCTGCCCCTCCCCCTACTTCTCTCTCTCTCTCTCTCTCTCTCTCTCCTCTCTCCCTCCCTCTCTCTGCCCCTTATTCTCTATCCCCACCCTCTCTCCCTCCCTCGTTCCCTTGCTCGTTCTCTCTCTCTCTCCCTACCCCTCCCTCTCTCTCTCTCTCTCTCTCTCGCTCCTCTCTCCCTCCCTCTGTCTGCCCCTTATTCTCTCTCCCCACCCTCTCTCCCTCCCCTTCTCGTTCCCTTGCTCCCCCTCTCCGCTGTGTCAGGTGCGAGAGCTGGAGGTGCAGCTGGAGGAGGAGAGGACCCAGAGAGCTCAGGCCCAGACCGTCAAGAAGACGCTGGAGGCGGAGCTACAGGAGGCGGAGGCTCAGGTTGAGACAGCCAATCGAGGACGGGAGGAGGGCCTGAGACAACTCCGCCGTCTACAGGTAACATAATTGCTTCTGTGTGTGCGTGTGTGTGTGTGTGTGTTTGAGAGAGAGACTTATCTTAGGATGTGTGTGTATGTGTGTGTGTGAGAGAGAGAGACTTTGAGAGGCTGTGTCTGTGTGTGTTTTTGTTTTGCTAAAATGCGTGAATATGTGTTCAGGTGTGTGTGTGTCAGTGGTGTAATCCTGTATCTGTGTGTGCGTGACCATCAGGCTCAGACGAAAGAGATTCTGCGTGAGCTGGATGAAACTAAAATGGCTCGGGATGAGATTGTCGCCCAATCAAAAGACAGCGAGAAACGCCTGCAGACTCTGGAGGCTGAGCTGGCTCAACTTACTGAGGTGGGTGTGTCTGTGTATGTGTGTGTCTGTGTGTGTGTGTGGAGGGGGTGTCTGTGTGTGTGTGTGTGTCTGTGTGTCTGTGTGTCTGTGTGTTTGAGAGAGAGAGAGATTTTTGTGTGTGTGAGTGTGAGTGTGTGTGGAGAGTGACTAAAGGAGTGTTAAATGGAGAGTGGTGATATGCCTGTGTGTGTGTGTGTGTGTGTGTGTGTGTGTGTGTGTGTGTGTGTGTGTGTGTGTGTGTGTGTGTGTGTGTGTGTGTGTGTGTGTGTGTGTTGAGAGTGACTAGAGGACTGTTAACTGGAGAGTGGTGATATGCCAATGTGTGTGTGTGTGTGTGTTGAGAGAGACTAGAGGAGTGCTAACTGGAGAGTGGTGATATGTCAGTGTTGGTTGACAGGCATTTTGAGATCTCAGCTGAGATTTAGTAGAATAGCACTTTAGTAGAATCAACAGTAACCAGAGCCTGTGTGTGTGTGTGTGTGTGTGTGTGTGTGTGTGTGTGTGTGTGTGTGTGTTTGTGTGTGTGTTTGTGTGTGTCTGTCTGTCTGTCTGTGTGTGTGTGTGTGTGTGGTTCCTGCAGGAAATGTCTGTTTCTGAGAGGGTGAAGAGGCAGGCTCAGCAGGAAAGAGATGAGATAGCCGACGAACTCCTCAACGGCGGTGCTGAAAAGTGAGTACTATTCTGTGTGAATGCGTGTGCTTGTGTGTGTGTGTGTGTGTGTGTGTGTGTGTGTGTGTGTGTGTGTGTGTGTGTTTGAAAAATATGTCTCTTTCTCTGTGTCTGATCAGCACTAAAGAGTGTGTGCTGGGGAGAGCTTTTTAGAGGTCTGGATGAAGTGCAGTCTGTTCATGGGTGTGTGTGTGTTTGTAAATGTGTGTGTGTGTGTCTTCAGGGCTGCGATGAGTGATGAGAAGAGACGTTTGGAAGCCAGAGTGACCCAGCTGGAAGAGGAGCTGGAAGAAGAACAGACCAACGCAGAGCTGCTGGCCGAAAGACAGAGGAAGACCACACTACAGGTACAGTACATACTACACATGTATACTACAACTATATACTACACATGTATACTACACCTGTATACTACACTACAGAGAGACAGAGGACCACTCTGCCATCATGCTGTATGTTACACATGCATGCTATACCATAGAGAGAGGGGAAAGATGATTTTACCAGCACTCTTAGTCAAAGTCATACAACACTACAGAGAGATGGAGAACACTATGATTACTGAATAGCATGTCTGTAGACAGAAAAGCAGAGGTGTGTGTGTGTGTGTGTGCGTGCGTGCGTGCGTGCATGCGTGCGTGCGTGCGTGTGTGTGAAGATGGTGACACAGACTGCCACTGTAAATGAAGAGTGAGTATATCTAGCAATGCTAAGCATCCTGCTTATATGCTGCTTCTGTACGTTTGTGTGTGTGTGTGTGTGTGTATGTGTGTGTCAGGTGGAGACGCTGACGGTGCAGCTGGCGGGCGAGCGGACACTGGCGCAGAAGAGCGAGGGGGCGCGCGATCACCTGGAGCGCCAGAACAAGGAGCTGAAGTCACGCCTGACGGAGATGGAGGGCGCCGTCAAGGGCAAACACCGACTCAGTGTCGCCGCCCTGGAGGCCAAGGTGGAGGCCATGGAGGAGCAGCTGGAGCAGGAGGGACAGTAAGGAGACTCACTCTCACTGTGGAGGGGAAGGGGGTGAATGGACTGCAGTTTGGGACAGTACTTCCTCTCGTAACAGACTTCATCGCTTTCTTTAATTCAGGAATTGTGCAATGGTTCATGTCCAGTTAGTTCACGGGAATAATTTTATGTACATTGAAATCTGTGTTTTTGGTATGGACCTTAGTTTGTAAAAAAGAACACTTTCACACCAAGATAGACTCAGAGCCCCAGAGATGAACCATGGCGTGCTGTTGTGTGTGTGAGCCTGAGCTGTTCCTCTCGCCCCACTACAGAGAGAGAGCGATGGCCAACAAGCTGGTGCGCAAGACGGAGAAGAAGCTGAAGGAGGTGATGATGCAGGCCGAGGACGAGAGGAGACACGCAGACCAGTACAGAGAGCAGGTATACCTCACTTAAACACACACACACACACACACAGTACTCCTCACACACACACACACACACACACACACACACACACACACAGTACTCCTCACACACGCATACACACACACACTCTACTTTAGAGAGGGGACACACAGACCAGCACAGGGAGTAGGTACTTTTCACACACACACACACACACACACACACACACACACCAGGTGGCAGGTTCAGCTGGACAGTGAGACTGATCTGACCCTGATCTTTCCCCCCTCTCTACCTCTCACACTTTTCCCCCTTTTTTCTCTCCTCACCCCTATCTTTCTCACTCTGTACTCCCTCCCTCCTCCTCTTTTCCTGTCTCTCTCTCTCCCTTTCTGTTCTCACTCACCTCCCTCTCTCTCTCTCTCCCCCTCTCAGCTGGATAAGTCAATGGTTCGTCTGCGCCAGCTGAAGAGGCAGCTTGAGGAGGTGGAGGAGGAGAACTCTCGCTCCAACGCCCAGCGCAGGAAACTCCAGCGCGAGCTGGAGGAGATGAGCGACAGCAGCCAGACCATGAACAGAGAGATCAGCTCGCTACGCAACCAGCTCAGGTAGGCAGAGCGATCATTTCCCTTCACAACCAGCTCAGGTAGGCAGAGAGATCAGATCCCTTCACAACCAGCTCAGGTAGGCAGGCCATGACCAGCGAGATCAGCCCGCTACGCAACCAGCTCAGGAAAGCAGACAGACCTGATTAATCAACTCACTATATAGCTAGCTCATGGATGGAGGTGAAAGGGAGGTCAACACATATATGCACAGACTTTTGAATCAAACCAATGAAGAGACAAAGGAGATTGCGTGTAACATTACAGGCTTCACCAGTCACATGCATTTGTACTTTTTTTTTTTATCTGTTGATAGTTGAATTTACTCATTTACATGAAAATGTATTATTGAGACTGAGAGTCGTGTGAATAGTCGTGTGTGTATAGGTGCATCTGGAAGAGGTGTGTGTATAGTGTGCAGTAGATGTGTGCAAGTGTCAAGGGGGTGTCTTGTCTTGGTGGTGGATTATAACTGTGTGATAACATTTGTGTGTGTGCGTGTGTGTGTGTGTGTGTGTGATTCATCAACTCATCCATGTCTGACATCATCATGTCCATGTGTGTGTCTCTCACCTCCACTCAGCGTGACAGAACGGAGGCCGGAAAAGTAGGTCACATTCATGTGCGCGTGTGTGTGTGTTTGTGTGTGTGTGTGTGTGTGACTGGCACATCTACCTTTACGTGCCTGTTCATTTGAGTATGATTGGGTATTTCCTCTCAGGGTTTGTGTTGATTTCTCTGGGTCAGGTGATTTTTCTCAGAAGGCAGCTGACTCTTGAGTGAATCTGGCCCTAAACTGGCCCTAGTCTCGCTCTAATCTAGCCCTAGTCTGGCCCTGAACTGGTCCACATAACACCACATACAATAGTCAGTAGTCAGTCAATCAGTGATGCAATGAGATCATGGAAAATTGGATCCAATAAACAAGACAGGCTAATGTTAATAAACTCCAGTGGTTGTTTGTGTGTTGGTCAAGTTACTCAATTTACCCAGTCAGGTGAAGACACGGAAACTGAGCACAGGTGCATGATGGGATAATCAGGGTATCTGGTCCATGTAACCCAAATCAAGAGGAAGTCCACATATGCGAATGCTAGAGGGTTCATATCGGACCTCCGGTCCCTGGCCAGAGGCTGATCCTGGAACAGTTCTGGCCACGGTCTGGTGTAGCTCTGCAGTAGATTAGCGTGTGTTTGCTCAAACGCAGCAGAAGCATTGAGAGGATCTCTCCGCACCTGCCTTCTCCTCTCCTCTCCTCTCCTCTCCTCTCCTCTCCTCTCCTCTCCTCTCCTCTCCTCTGCTCCACAGCCTGTTTCGCCCCAGTACTAATCTGTGTACTCCCCATCTCCAATCAATTCAAATCAATCCAATCAGTTCCAAATCAAATCCAAATACTGTAATCAATAGTTTCATATCCTTGTGAGTTTGATTGTGAAACTACTGCTTTGATTCCCACCAGTAGTGATCCCTGTATAATGACTAGTTTATGTATTTACTAGTTGTTATTGTTTCGCAACTAGTGTAGTTCAAAATTGCCTAATTACTCAGTAGACGGCAAGTTCTTTTGTCAGTAAATAGTTTCTCCTTCTAGCTGCCTTCTAGCTTGTAGCTGATATGTGTGATTTACAATGGTAAATGGTAAAAACTACAATGGTACTTTTTTGTCCTCCTGCGGTTCCTCTAAGTGTAAATTCTTGTTCCCTCCCTCCGTCTCAGGCGCGCTCCGCTACCCCTCTCCATGCGTGGGGGACGCCGTGCGCTGGTCGATGACCTCTCCCTGGAGAATTCGGACTCCGAGGAGCCCCCCGCCTCCCCCACCCCCTCCACGGGACCTCCAGGGACCCCCACTCCCTCGGAGCATGGCATGGGGCCCCCGCCCCCCTACACCCTCAACGACGCTGAGTGAGGGGCAGGGCCAGCTCCGCAGCACCGGGCCCGCTGCAGGACCCAGGCCGGCCTCAGACCTGCAGCAGCTCTCACGGCACGAGGCAAAGCTGCAAGAAGAGACCACTTTGCAGCCAGAGGAACGTCAAAGACCAACAAACAAAAGAAGAACTAAATTCAGAATATAAAACAGGTGCAAGAATAATTGGAAAAGGGTGGCAGTACAAAATATTGACATGACAAAAGGCACTACAATTTGACTTCTTTGGGGGGAAAACTACAACTCCCAGAATCCCTTGGGAGGATTGGTTCAGTCCAGAGTGAACCAATAAACCCCAGTGGTAATGCAGTGCATTAGGCTTTCAGTGGCAGCATTGAGATGGCTTCTCTACCTAAGCGCTCGTTCAATCCTATTAAACGTCTACAAGGGCAATCTGCATGTTTATTAAGGCAATCAGCTGTTAAAGTGATAATGTGATCATACTTCATGAAAAAGTACAGGATCACATGGAAGCAGGCTGCCATTTGCTCCATCAGTATTCAGTTTCACCGCGGGCTTGAGAAACGAGCAATTTATCTACCTGAACCTGTAAGTTTTCTCTTTCTCATTCATAGAATAACGTGTCTTGATGCATATCAGTCAGCTAAGGGAGAAGGAGTTTTCTCTTTTAAAGATCTCATTGAAGTATTTATGAGCAGGATGAAAATGAGTTTTCATCCATCAAAATCATACATTTTTGTTAGGAAACCCGTACCATGCTATGTATTATAAGCCATAATGCATTGCATATTGGTTGTAAGATAGGACTGTTGTGAAGAGAAACAAGAACATGTTTACTGTGATAAAGCTTTGTGCATAAATCAATAGCAAAGCCAAGAGTTCCTCTATGAGAACATATACTGGTAACATTGAGCCTAAGTCAACTCTGGAACTTGGACTACACTGAGCTATATAGATGATCATAAGGCTTACTTTGAGTGCTTTCATGTCATGCATATAAACTTGTTTCAGCCGTTTCCACCCAGTGACCAGGGTAACACATACTGAGGCCTCGTCCATTAGATAGGATAGGAAACTAGGTACCGTAGGGGGACAGGTCACATAATAGGTAGATAGATATCTAGCTAGAATAATTCCTTAACATATGTCTTAACATATCGCCTCTCGTCGGGGAAGGCAGGATCAGTGTCCGTCATACATCAGTCAATCTGTGGTTCTAACCTGAGGTGTGTTTATTTATTTATGCATTCTGTCTCTGTGTGGGCTGTAAGGGTGGCCTCTTGAGTAAGCATCCCCCAGACCAGTGCTGCTGCTGTCTGGGGGGGGGGGGGGGCAGCAGGGAGATACCAGGCAGACAGTATGGTAACATCAGGTCGGCAGTCACAGAGGAGCTTGTGTTGTCCAGCGCTGGTCTGTGGTGAAGTGCGGTGGCCGTGTGGAGGTGAAGGATCTCTGCTGGTGGGGAAGCACCCAGCCTGAGATATGAGTGTGTGCGCAGGGGCACCCAGACTGTGAGAATAATCAGTATCAGAGACTGCTAGCCATTCTCATTTACAACCTTATCATAAATGTAAATGTCTTGTTCTTCTTATCAAACAGACGTAATGTACAATGTAATTTTTTTTAAATAATGATGTAAAATATTTATGGAGTAAAGCTTTTTTGTGTTTTACCAAATATCAGGCGCATGGATGAGAAAAAAGGGACATACTGGTAGAGTTGGATAGAGTAGTGACTGTAGACTAGAAATGTGTTACTCGAGACATATAGAAGAAAGATTCTAGCTTCCATTTTGGAACATCCTTTGCTACTTCCATTCAAAAGGCCCCTTGTTTTTACCAAGTGTTTTCATAGAGGTAGCAAAGACCCTCAGAACACATTTCCTACCTAGATGTACCTGGAATGGTGACCCCCTCTGGGGTAAAGCGATAGAGTAGCTTTATATATGTAGGTTAGTGACGAATGTTTATTACTTCATGCCCAGCAGAGAAAGGAGAGAGAGACCCAAGTTCCTGATTGTCTGAAGTTAGAAGGGAGAAGACGTGCTCTTGCCACATTAATGCAATGTAAGCTTTAACTGGTGAAGAAAGGCCCTGATTGTGTTCCCAGTCAAAGCATACTGGCTTCCGCTAGCCCCCGTCCACGGCTGTGCAAAGAGCACAGCTCAACGCCTCTCGATCGTCATTCCTGGTGTTCATTTACTCACTCCATACAGCTGTAGCATTTTATTCCTTTGACATGATGTCACAACATATCAGCCAGTACTTCATGAGTGACTCCACTTGTCTTCTGTGTTCACTGAAATGAAAGTTGAGGTTAGACTCGTTTGTTAGTTTTGCTTAAGTTCTCCCTTAAGACATCCCGTCCTATCTTTAGGCAGGTGGCAGACAGGATGATGTGTGCATGCTGGCCAGTGCTAAGGGTGTGCTGTTTCACTTAAGACGCTGTTAAACTGTTCAATTTCAGTTGCCTCTGGACCCTGACCTTTGACCCCTGGCACAGATTAGAGGCAGATCAGATTCAGAAAGCTCACCGGTCAAACTCCCAGCCTGTAGCAGCAGGACCTGGGTATTAGTGCCCCGACCTGTGAAAAAGAGGCAGTCCATATCCATTGCACAGTCCACCACAACTGAAGGGAATGTGACCACAGTGGGGTGGCGTTCTTTTTTAGGACTGCGTTTCCTGAAAGCATCACTAAGCAACCACCATTGGTAACCATGGAGAGAGTTTTCAATGTGATAGTTTCAACATCATTTAGCAATGGTAGTTGTTCATTAATTGCTTTCGGGAAACGCACCCTATACGTGTGCCTGGGGGACAGAGACAAATGCAGCCGGGTGTCTCAGAAGGAGCCTTACAGGACCGCATCACAGCATGGGCCCAGGGCTGGTCACTGCCACAAGGCACTTTGTGAGTGTAGACAGCTCCCCCTAGTGAAAAGGAGGATGAAGTGCATTAATTGCTCTGTACTGTAAAGCTTTGCACTACAAAGTGAAAGTGTTGTGGCGATGCTTCTGTAACTGTTTCCTGTGTCTTTTGTTTTAATGTTCTCCTGCTTTACTTTGTACAGCCTGACCCAGGTCCTATTTTGTGTCAAGAATGTCTGATCGCTGAAATGGACACGCGTCATCCATACGACACGCACTCATGGACAGTGCAGTAGCCCTGCTATGGGTCGGCTTCATTTGCGTTTGACCACTGGTTTATAATACAGTGTACCATGATGTAATACTCTGATTAAAATGAAGTTTTTCTCTGAATTATTCTGCTTTTCAGTTGGTGTGTATAAGATGTTTGTCATCCTTGAAAAGCCCTGGATTTTTTTCCCCCTCAGCAATGACGATCCTGTTTAGTTTTATAGTTACCCCTTAAAGATGCAGTTTGCGATTCTGACGAAAAGCTCTTGACTTTTCAGCTCAACGTGTTGACTGGCTGGCATTGTTTATGGCTAGGTCAGAGCCACTGTGTTTGTTTACCATTTACAGAGCCGGGGCTGTGTACGGACACCAGAGAGAATGGACAGCCAAAGGACTATGAAGAGCAATTTGCTGAATTTGACAAAAATGTACTGGATTAGAACTGCACCTTTAACTGATCTGCTAGAGCACACATGCTGATGAAAATGTATTGGATTAGAACTGCACCTTTAACTGATCTGCTAGAGCAGGGTGCTTATAGCAGCATGGTCACATGTTTGATTCCAAGAGAGCACACATGCTGATGAAAGTGTATTGGATTAGAACTGCACCTTTAACTGATCTGCTAGAGCAGGGGGTTTATAGCAGCATGGTCACAGGTTTGATTCCAAGAGAGCACACATGCTGATGAAAGTGTATTGGATTAGAACTGCACCTTTAACTGATCTGCTAGAGCAGGGTGCTTATAGCAGCATGGTCACAGGTTTGACTCCAAGAGAGCACACAGACTGATGAAAAGTGCACCTCACAAGATCTGTAGGTCATGAAGAAATGGAAACGGGGGAAGTGGGAAGAACACATTTATTGAAACATACAAACCACTCCATACAACTTCATTATGAAATGGCTCTCTTAGATAAATAGAAATAAATATATAGATAAATAAATAAATAAACCTCTAACCAACTATTCGGCTTCAACACGCTTTAAGGCAACACAGGAAGAAGGCAAGCCACAAACATGTCCATAAATTGCACATACAACTCAGTTGGTACTCAGTGTTCAGATTCAAAAAGTGATATTTCTTGTTGTGCTCATCTTTCCTTTAGAGCTGTTATTTACCTATCACAAATACGAGAAGACAAGTTGTGCATACATACGAAAGCTCTGAACCACGTGAAAAATACAAACAATTAAAAACCTAACTCATGAGATTTCATTTCGTTAGCATAGTATATTTCTATATTAGTATCTCATTATTTCAAGACGATGAGTCATAACTTCAAGATACCATCTTGTTATTTGAAGATGTTATGCTTATTTCCAGATACTATTTTGTCATTTCAAGACAGTATCTTGTTATTTCAAGATAATGATATTTGATATTTAATTTTAATCACATGCAGTTCAGGGCTAAATTACGTTATTTTAAATTACCACAAAATGAATTAATTCACTCATGTTGTATACTTTCAATCCAAACTGAAAGCCAAATGTCAGCCGTGCTGAGGTCTGAAGCTCAGTTAAAACTACAGGAGCCTCCTATCAGATTTACGCTCATCTCCTCCTCCATGATGTCATCAAACAACAAATCATCGCCGAGGGGCGGGGTTGCAATCTGACAGAGGCGTGGCCTTTGTGCAGGGGCGGGGAATGATAGTGCCACACCCATGAAGGGAGTAGAGCACTGAGGAGAAGAGCCACTGGACCACAAAGAGGCGTGGTCATTCTGCAAGCACGAGCTCTGCACACCCGTGGTAGACCTGTGAGGACAGTCAGTGGATGAGATGGACGGTTGAGCCGATGTTCCTGATCTACGGAGTTGACTATTCACTACTTGAATGCATGCAGCACTCGCCTCTATGGTGGTGTACTGAGGCTGAAACACGTCACCAGGCACGATCGAACTTAACCCTGACAGGACTTCTGCACAGTCAGCCATGTAGTCCCGTTGCAGTGAAACATCGCCTCCTGACTGTGAAAACATGAATTGACTCTCTTGAAGGAGTTCGGCCAGCATAGTAGCCTGGGTGCCTGGAGTTGGTTTTGTGGCCCCTTTATTCTCATCTACCCAGAATGCCTCTGTGGCCCCGTTAGTATCATCTACCCAGAATGCCTCACCAGGGAGGCTGCTCAGATCTGTGCTCATGACCTCCGCTTGGTCTTTCCTTGAATTGCAAGAGGACCTGATTTCATAATAATTGTAGCCTTGATCTTGTGTATCACTGATGGGATTGTAGCCATTTTGGTGGCCCATGTCAGGCTCCTCATGTGAGAAATAGCTTTTCTCTGGCTCACCTTCATAGCCTCTCGTACACTGTCCACGTGTCGACAAGTAGTTTAAACGGTGAAGAGGGCCAATGGGTCTGGTGACCTCTATGTCTCTGTCACCATAGAGGTTATCAGCCCTGTCACCATAGAGGTTATCAGCCCTGTCCTCAGGGTCATTGACTAGACTGCTCATCTGGAGGTCTCGTCTCTGTGTCTCAGCTCCCTGAGAGATGTCAGCTGTGTTGGCAGTGTGAGCACTTCTGTTACTCACAGCGTTTAAGTATGTGCCTTCATCTTGGACCCCAAAATTGCTGACGTGTTGCTTTGTAATGCCATTACTCTGAGTACTTGGGTGTTTGCCACCATCTTGGCTCCCAAAGGGTGACTCTCTATCAAAATAAGAACTCCAGGGGGTTGCCATGGTGACCAGCGAGTCTTGGCCACCCTGTTGGTCAATTCCTTCCTCCTCAGAGTCAAAGAGGTCCAGGCTGCTTCTGATGTCCATCTGAAGGTTGATAGGGTGTGGGGTGGGGCGGTGATGGGGGGTCTGATCCGAGCCTGTGAACATCTCTATCCCAAAGTCACAGGAGTCAAGAGAGAGGGGAGACATGTCCAGCGAGGAGGACACAAAGTCAAACACTGCACCATCCAAACTGGGGTGAAGACGGTCTTTTGGCGCGTCAGGGGATTTCGGGGTGAATGAATGTGGACTCGCTCCATGAACGCTTCTTGTGCTGTCCAGCCACTGAGCGAAGTCATTCACCGCCAGCAGGTTTGGCAAGTGTGGCAAACTATCCAGACCAGTCCAAGCTGAATCAGAGTGGGCTTCTTCACAGGATGTATCAGACTGCAGGGCCAGTGTGTGATTTGATGGCTGACAGGGTTTGAGTGTTTGGTCACGTGACACATTTCCAACTGCAAATGTAGTATCATGAGAGGCATTCAGTCTTGGGCTCCTATGAACGTGGGAATGACCTGGAAGGAGTATGTCCTCTTCTGTAGTGTCTGTGTCCGTGTTCAGGACCCACAGGTCACCAGCTTTCTCATGTTGACTGACATCACTCCCTGTCCGTGGTGAGGAAACTGAGATTCCTGCTGGAGTGGAAGGATAAACCAAAAGTTCAGTTCAAGTCCCTGAAATTATGTTTATGTTAAAAATGGACACAGAGGGCAGTACCTTCTTTGGATGCTTCAGGTGACTGGTTATCAGTTGGCTGGGATGGAGACAGGGAATCTGACTGGTTGTTTGGCCTCGCTGAAAGCAACAGGGTGGAGGACAGCTGATGATTGGCTGCCTCAATCTCAGCAAACTTCCTGTGAAGAGAGCATATCCTGCATCACAGCACTAACTGAGGCTGAGCTTAACTCTGCAATCCATACTTTATCAGCTGAGCTCCCAGTAATGACTGCTGCATCTCACACTGCCCCAACAAACACACCAAAATATTGCAAATTTCAGCATCTGTTGGATGCTTTTGGATTAGTGTGCCGTTTGTGTGGTGTGAATGAAAGTTGAGTCTCCTAGCAGTCTACGCCCAACAGGCAGCTGGGAGTTGTAGTTTTTTTAGGTTTGTTGGGCAAGTATGGAAGAGCCAGTAAAGGGGGGATCGCTTTCTCATGCACTCTCTTCCTCTCTGTACTAGTTATTTACCTTTGGATCATGTTGTGGAGGAACCTGCGGTGGTTGACCTGTCTTTTGGAGGGACGGTTCTTCCGAGGCTTCTGCAGAGTTCGCATCATGTGACATGCTGCCGAGGTCACAAAGGTGAAAAGGTCACGGCCCCACGGCCCTCCACGCTCCACTGCAGGCTCAAAGGTCATGTTGCAGCATGAACGCATGGCTGTCAGAGGTGTCAAAAAAGAGGTCTGTTAGAAAAGACAGGAGATGTCTGTGATCTTATGCAGAGGGTATAAGCATGCCTGCAAAATGACTAAGAATTCAAGTGTGGTAAATATATTAAGAAATGACAAGTCAGCAAACATGAGCCGCCAGCTCCCTACTGCCATCTGCTGACATGGAGTTGTAATTTTGAATGACAGCTGCTGAATGAGGTAACCGGCAGTGAACATCTACACAAGCTAGTTAGATAACATGACTGGTTAGCAGTCAGATTTAGCGGCGAGTATTGTTTGTTTAAAGTGTTTCAATAATTACATATCATGGTAAGTTCTCATAGAATGTCCAGCATATATTTAACAGAAAATATGATTAAGGTAAATATCTGAGAAAAAAAAGTAATGTAGTCAGGAGATACACTGTATACAGAAAATCAACATTCATATTAAAACATACATATATACATGTGTGGGCATACCTGCTCTCTGGTCTGCGTGTCTTCTCTCTAAAGTAGTGTGTGTGTGTGTGTGTGTCTGTGTGTGTATGTGTGTGTGTGCTGTCCATGTGTGTGTGAGGAGTACTGTGTGTGTGTGTGTGTGTGTGTGTGTTAATGGGAGGTGTACCTGCTCTCTGTACTGGTTTGCGTGTCTCCTCTCCTCTATCTATAAATATGTGTGTGTGTTTATGTACTATTAGTATACTGAGTCAAAATTTTCCATTAGTCACTGCTTTACAGAAACTGAATCATTATCATTGGTTTTGATAGCCAGTATGATTATTATTACAAAATACAAAAAAATCTTCATTTATCTGTTGTTGTTGTTTGTTGGCAGAAAGTGTTGTCAGCGATATCTAATCTAATTACTATTTCTTATCTGTGCTTATGCGTGCATCACATTTAAAAAATATTTCATGTGTAAACATATACTTCATATTTAGAAATAGTCTGCAATACGATGCAGCAAGCAGCAACACAATACTAGGCAGCAGGGTTTGTAAGTAAGGGAGATGCAGGAGTAAAAGCCAATCCCCTAAACAAGGTTTCTTAAACCCAATGTCCAAGCTAAATGCTCCTGAGGCTGCAATGTATTGTATACATTTATATTATATAAATATCATATAGATAGATAACTAGATAGATATATATATCGATAGATTTATATTTCTTGATGTGACTTACCTCTGTCAAAGGTGTCCTGTGTTTCTTGCCCAGAGATGGATTAAAGGGTGGGGTCCCGTCACAATCCCAAAATCATTCAGTCTACAAGAATGTGTCCCAGTGCAGCTCAAGGTAAAAAATGGAATATACAGTCACCATCCCAGTCTGTGTGTGAATGGATGCAGGCATGTATGTATGGAGGTGTCCAGCAATGTAAATGAACAGGTGATGTACTGCAATGGTTGTCACTATCAAAGAGAGAGAGAGAGAGAGAGAAAGATAATGAGAGGAGAGAGAGAATGGTGAATAAGTGGAGAGAGGGGGAGAATGAAAGGTGGGGGTGGTCTTGGTTTGGGGGGGGGGGGGGGGGGGTTTGATGGTTAACAGAAGGACCTGTCTGAGGACTAAATAAAGAAGTCACAATGGTGGAGGACGGCAGAGGATGTGGGAGAGGAGATTAAGGCAGAGAAGCAATTAAAGGGAAGTCAACTGCCCCTGAAAGAGTGGACCACCACCTCATTGTCAAAGGTCTAAAGGGCGCTTGTTAAACAGAGATGCTCTGAAGCACACCAGTCGAAATGTTAACGGCATTAACGAGCCCTTAATTGATCAACTTAAACTCTGTCCCTAATTAGCACATTCTCCTACCGGAGAGCCCACACAGTTGCTACACACAAATTGCCTCGGTGTCGTTCCGCGTCATGTCTGTACAGAGATGCGGTGGAGAATTGCTTTTTATCGCCTCGAAGGAACTGTTCAGATGAATGTCTCATCAGCGTCACAAAGCAGACCTGTCACAGACAGAAAGGCAGCCTGTGCTCAGGGTAACCAGCTACCCAGGGTTACTGTCATTTCTACATGGCCTGACGACTGCTCCTGCTCTTCGCCTTCTCAAATCAACTGTAAGAAGTGAATGGCTAATACATTCATATCATATTGATGTATTATATAGCTTATTTCCATTAAAAATGATACATTTCACATGACGCCACATGGCAGCTGATTCTCGAGCGGGTCTAGCACTGGTCTGGTAAGGTTTGTCCCAACTCAGGGTCTGTACCTGTACCTGTGCCATGGTCTGGGAGACCAAATAATGCATCTTTATAAAGCACATAAACACCACTGCTGTTCATGAGCTCAGTGTCGGCACTTTTATTTAGACTGATTGCATGTAAAATGTCAAAACAATGTTGGTCTTTCATCGTATTCTGTGAAATACAAAGACATATTTCCACACAAAAAGGTAGACGCATCAGTATAGTACTTTCAGGCAACACAGGTGTGAGACTGCAGCCTTATTTTCATGGCAGCGGGGAAAGTTACAAGCACCACAAGGGTCAAGCAACAAATCCAATGCTCTGTGGGGCAAAGACCCTTCTTATAACAAACTCAACTCACATCACACCTACAGTCCCATTATTTGAGTGAAAGACACATGTCTATCAGACATATGACCAAACTAGTTTGGGCTGGTTTCTATCAAGACTAAGAAAAAGTGATGACTCAAGAGGGGGTTCTCAAGGACCTATAGACATCCTTCTGTCTTCTGCCTTCTGATGTGTGTCAGCAGCCTTTCCTACTCCTGTTTAGGCCAGTTATGTTACACTGTGGCTCATGTCTGCCTAAGGGAGGTCCCCATAATCCTGCTAATATGTTCCTCACGTTCCTCGTTCGAACAAGGAATTTGTGTATGCACCAAAATGCATATTGCAGACCTCAGGGACAAAAAGGAAGAGCATATCTTCCAATCTTACACACGGCAAAAATAATCCTGATCTCAACTAAGCACCTTAAGGTGTTAAACACAAAGATTTAACCTTCAGTATCAGAGATAAAATAATGGTGGCATTTTGCTGTGTTTTTTTGCCCCCAGTCTACCCTAGCCGGCGCCCTCATGTGGACACTGGGTGTACGATCTTTAAGGCAGTAGGTAACCCAAGGAGTGAGGAGTGGCCACTGCAGCCCTATATTTATCCAGAGTACACATGTGCTCCTCACAGCTGCTCTGGCCTTAAGGAGCACACACTGCTGGCTACATACACTCAGACATCTTCCATTCTAACATGCAGTGGAGGTGTTTGAAAGGTGGTGTATGAGTGTGTGAGCGTGAGAGTGTGAATTAATGTTGGCACAGGTGAGTCACACAGCTGTGTATTATGAAATTTGTTGATGTCATGTGTATAAATGGCTTGTATATGTTTTGTATGCCGCCCTTTTTGGGTATTCTTTCTATCGACTTTACATGTGGACTAAACATTCACGGCTCAAGACTGAATATGACTGTCAGAGCAGTAGTTGATACAGCTGTAGTGTTGATTGCGTCTGGAGACATTAAATGTATTCAAAGTTTACCTGTGTGACAGTCTGTTGCAGAATACCACCTTTAGTTTACTTTAGCAAACAGCAGTTTCTGTGTCCCTGAATGGGACTGATTTGAACTGGATGTCCATGAGTGTCTGTCTGACCAGCTGTGTTTTTCTCACATTCCTACATTAGCTGATAATGCCTTATCTGACACCCTCTGGCCATTCCCATTCCTCAGAACTTTGATCCACAAATCAGACAGTCAGCAGATCTGGTCTGCACGTTCATTGGATGACGACCGCCAAGGCCCACCCCTTGATTGTTCTTCAGGGCCATTAAGAACCAAATCAGATTTTCTGCACTTGTTGCCCCGTCTTTGGAACACAGAACACAGAACACAGAGAGGGTGAGGGTAATGTTCTTTCTTTCATTCGTTTATTTTGTCTCACATATTTATTTCTGCTGTCCTGAGCAGTCAGGTCCCATTCAAGTGTGTCATTGCCCAACTATGCCCGCCACATTGACTCCTTCTCTATGCAGACATCATGAACCGAGCATGGGCTTTGTTCAAATCTCACCCGTACCTCAGTAACATCATTGGCTACACGGCTCTGTTCGCCTCGGCCGACATCATCCAGCAAAGCTTGCTGGGAGGACACGCTGGACAGCAGGGACAGCACACATTAGTGAGAGACAGTGAGACAGACAGACTCTCATTATCAGAGTCCGGGACTGCCTCTCAAGATGCCCCTCTGTCCGGTATCGACTGGGCTCAGACTGCTCGTGTGGCACTGGTTGGATTCTGTTTCCATGCCAACTTCAATTACAATTGGCTGAGGGCACTGGAGAGGATGTGGCCAGGGGGTGGAGTCAAGCGAGTGACAGTTAAAGTGGTGGTGGATCAACTTGTAGCGGCCCCCGCGACCATCAGTGCATTCTACATAGGTATGGTGTCATCAGCCAACTCCTACATCTAGCAGTTATCTCCAATACAGGACAACAGCAACAAGTATCTCACAATACCTAAATAATTTGTTCATAAATTATCCCACATATTCAGCAATGTATGACGCACAGAAGACATTATGGGATATAATTAGTGCACTTGCCCCCCTCAGGTCTCAGTGCACTTGAAGGAAGAGAGGATCCTTTCGAAGACTGGAGAAATAAATTCTGGACTTCCTATAAGGTTAGCTGTGTGAACTGTGTCACAGAAATCAATCAGAGGTTCCACATACATACACTACAAAACAGAGCCAAAGTTAGAGTTCGGTCCGGAGTTAAATGCACTAAAAGCCAACCAGTACTTGACATGTATCTGAATTACCATTGAATGTTAATGTGTAAGACTGAACTGTCAGAAGTAACTAGCAGCCGTGTGGATGTGATCTACAGCTTTCCTTTTCTCCTTTTTCATCCTGCAGACTGGAGTGGTATACTGGTCTATGATGCAGGTAGTCTTACAACCACATCAGTCTTACAATCACCCTGTAACGAATTAATACAAACTGTAATTAAACACTTCCTGTTATAATACATTTGATCTTTTCTCATCCTCTTCTCTCGTAGGCTGTGAATTTCTCTCTGGTCCCCCCGGTGGCACGAACAGTATTTGTGGGAGGCGTTGCTCTTACGTGGACTGTGTATCTCTGTCATTTTCGACAGCTTAAAAGTGACTCTGAGCCAAGTTCCTCCTCATAGATGCTTTAAAAAGAAGACACATAACACAAGACAGATGGACCAACCTCAGAAAAGATTGCTAGACCATGAATAACTTGTATTTTGCTAAATAATAACATAAACAGCTTAATGTAAAAATGTGTGCTTACTAGCTGAATCTATATCAAACAGCCTAAGCCCTCTGGACCACACAAGGCTGCCCTCAATGCTGAATTGTGATTTACTAATTTCACATCCAACATGACCTGTATATGTATGTCTGCTGTGTGTGTTCTAGTGTATTGAGTTGCCGGGGTGCTTTGTTAAATTTAATAAAGGTCAATAGAAACTCATCACAGATTTGTTATCTGTATGCTTTGACTTTATCCCAATTCACAGACACTCATCTAGGAAGTCTCTGCTTTACTCTTTCACCCGTTAGCTATATATATGTATATATACATAGAGTACACATATAAAACTTTTTTTAAAGACAGGCACTGTTGCGTAGCACAAAAATAAAAGATAATTTATTCAACTGTATATAACTCTGATTTCATACTACAGAATCCCTGTCCCACTGCAGCAACACCAATGAGTCGTTATTACTGACCCTCAACAGAGCAGGCATGACACAAACAGGGGCTATGCAATACAAAGTGTGACCATATATGAGTAATCAACTCAGAAATGTATAATGAATATGCATTAGAATGAATCTGTGTCGATGCATCAGCCATGTGTCCTCTATGATTTCTCCTGTGTCTCTCAGTCCCATCGCGTAGTTATTCCCCCAAATAGAGCAGGGAGGTGACTGCTGCCAAGAGGGCTACTCCTCCAGCCACTGCCGCTCCAACAAAGTATTCGAAGCTCCTCCGTTTTTTGGGGACGTCTTTAGGGGCCTCCGTCTGCAGGTGTGAAGAGGCCTCCTCCCGGCTGACGCCTGTGTCGTGTGCAGATGCGGGCGGCTCCACGCGACTGACCTCCAGGCCGGAGCTGATGCTCTCCTCTGTGATGCTGCAGTCCAGCATCTCCTGGAAGTGCTCCGCCGCCTCCGACACGCTCTCACCGGGGAACATGTAATCACACACGCAGAAACCGGCCTCAGGCACAGGGGCAAAAACTCTAAGAGGCAAACTCTGCTGCCCCTCCACCGCCCCTCTCTCTTCTGCCTGGTTCATGAAGAAGTCATCGAAGAGCATGTCCACCCTGCAGGACACAGTGTTCATGATGTCTCTCTTGATGGCCTCCATGGCCTGCCCGGCTTTGGGTTTGTTGGAGTGGAGATAGGCCCTGCAGGAGACCTGCCCTCTGATCAGCACCGAGGCGCTGGGCTGAGCCGCCACGCTTGAGCTTAGCTCCGGCTGACACTCTGTAGGAGATAGGAGGACCTGAGCCTGGAGTTTCTGCTGGCTGAGTTTGGGGCTTTTCTTTGGTCCCGTCACCAGCTCTGCCTCCTGTGCCATGACCTTGCCATTAATGAGACAGGTGCTGGCTACGATTTGCTTGGCCCACCTCTGGAGTCCTTCCTTAATGCACTTGTGCTTGTCCTCTGAAGACCTGTCCGATACTGGGAGGCGAAGGTTCAGTCCAACGGAGCACGTTACTACTGGCCAGTTGGAAGAGACGCCATTCTGGTACTTCCAATCTGCTGGTTTAGCTGAGCTCTTTGGGTCTTTAACATCAAATGTTTTGCAAACGACTTTCCGGGTTTTGGAGCAGATCTGAAGCGCAACCCTCTCCGTGACATCCTCATATGTGCCATCCCAAAGCCTTCCTTTAGATAAGTACTTGTCAACTGCAAAAACTAGCTTTCGCAGGACATTCATGGCTTCTTTTGACAGCTCTGGAAGAACTATCAGGAACACGCCAAGTACAGATAGACCACCAGGCAGCATTCGGGATACCTGTTTTGCATGCTCAGTCACCCACTCAGTATCAACATCTTCCAATGAACCGCTGCTGCTCTCGGTCCCTCTCTGCGGCGTCTTTGTAGATAGTACCACAAAGTCTCTTTGGGGTGAGGACTGACCTATTAATAAACCAGTAGTAAAGGCTGCACTGCCTGCTTCTAGATTGGAGAAATATTTCTCCAATACAGCCTCAACAACATAACCTCTTCCCATTTTCGTTAAACTCCTTTTCACAGCTGTAGAGTGACACGTACTACTTCCAAACACCGGCTATCTGTCAGCAGCGTCAAACTAGCCTAAATAGCGTTATTGTTGCTGCTGAGATCGTTTCCGGTCTCGATTTCTTGATGGGAGACGGTACAAATTCAAAGTAACAGCCCAATAATACTGCGGTATAACAGCACCGACGAAATCATCTTACTTCAGTTTTATCCATATGGCGGTAAAGCGTTTTGACATTTGATGCTCTAGAAACATATGTAGGCCTAACACATCGCCCCATCGCACCAATGTTGTTAGCCTGGGTTTTATTTATATGCTTTAGTGTGGTATATCAAACTACACCAATTTCATAATTTTTCAGAGAAATGTCTCCCCTTAAAATAAAAAAACATAGCGTACCTCCTTTCTCACTTCACCTGCGTCACTGCAGAATGAAATAGCATGGAATAATAATTACAATTACAATAGACTGATGCCGCAAAAGTTGTTAGGCTGGGAAAACTACAAATTGTACCCCCTCAATATAAATCCAAACATGCTCTGTCATGGCAAAGCGGGTGCGTTCTGGACCACCTTGACACCAAGAACAAATGTTTCTCTTTGTAGACAAATGTATGTTAACATCACATTGGTCATTCTATCATTTATTCAATCAGAGTTATATAGAGGTCAATAGGCCCCTTTTTTAAATTTCAGAATCATGTTCTACACTTTCCAATAAAGAGATTTGACCCCTATATTGAGGAGGTACAATTTGTAGTTTTCCCAGCCTAACAACTTGTGCAGTATCAGTGTATATCAATTATGCCTGTGGGGGTCAGTAGGCCACATGCTTGAAAGGCTGCATACCCCACCACATTACATAACATAACATAACATAACAACTTTTGCAACATCAGTCTATTGATATTATTCCACACACGTGTCACAAGAAAGGAGGTACGCTATGTTTTTTTTATGAGTGAGACATTCTCATTTATGAAATTGGTGTAGTTTGATATACCACACTAAAGCATAGAAATAAAACCCAGGCTAACAACATTGGTCCAATGGGGCGTTGGGTTAGACCTGCATATGCTTTTAGAGCATTAAATGTAAAAATGCTTTACCGCTATATGAATTAAATCTAAGTCAGATCGTTTCGTTCGTGCTGTTATCTGTATTATTGAGCTATTACTATTCATTTTTACCGTCTCCCCATCCAGAAATCGAGACCGGAAGCGACCTTCACTATTTAGGCTAGCTTCACGCTGTTGGCCGGAAGAATATAAACCATTGACCAATAGCAGAAGCGTTAGGGCAACATGTGACACAATTGGGCTCTGAAATCTCGCTCTATTCTTTATCGCGAGGCCGTGGCCCTTCCTTTTCCCTTTTCACTTCAAGTCCAAGATGGTAGGCACGGCTACTCATTTATTCGCCATTATGTGATTGTAAAATCCATGATCATCTGATGTATTTTTGTTGTCTGTGCTGCTGAACTAAGATGTTGTTAATGTGTCGGTGTCCTTGGGTTCGATATAGGCACGTATTTTGGTGATTCTGTGTATATTAACAGAATATTTCATGGCAGCTTACAGCGAGTTCATCGGCTGTAGCAACAACTTCAGATTCAGACTCTCAGAAAGGCTGTAACTTACTGCTTTTCCTCTGCATTTGGAATAGCGAAAATATCGCTGCCTCTGTGACACTGCGATAATAGTACACTCTTTGTCGTCCCATGTAAATAAATCCGCTCTGAGAAGTTCCATGCTAAATATGCTAACTAACGCCAGGCTAGCGTAAACTCGTGTTGTGTGCTGGCAGTATAGAATGGGATGCTGTATCAGAATGGACAGTGAGGTGTTCGTATAGCTCTGAACAGTGGCGGTAGTTTCAAATGACCTATTTATCACTAGAATGTACTGATGAGCGGTTGTACTTTAACTGACTAATCACTTGCCTAATGTGGGAATGTAAACTAACGTCGGTTACTAGCCATTACTGAAGCCGAGGTTAGGTTACGGCCTACGTGTGAGTCTTGTAGAGTAAATGTTTTCTCAGCATCTAACGTTTCCTTCTGTGACTTAATGCCACGTAGAGTCGCATACCAGACTTTAACTTAATCAATTCATTGCTATTATTGACTGTTTTCTACATAGGGAGTTGACATCAGGCATAACAAGGACCGCAAGGTTCACAGGAAGGAGCCCCGGAGCCAGGATATCTACCTGAGGCTTCTGGTCAAGGTGAGTAAACTGCATTACATATGTTGTATTGGTTCCTAACCAGTGGAAGGCGTGATGGTGTGAATGATTTTGGAAAGCAATTCAAGTGGAGTTTTGTGTTGATGGAAGCATATCAGCATTCCCCATGTGGTGTTGAAGGAGCCGTTTCGTTAATTTGGCTTACAGATCTGTTTGCATTCTGTGGCCATTGGTTATGGTATAGGCTAGCTGAACCTGTGCACAGTTTGTGCATGGTCTGACTGTTTTTATTGATCAGGAGATAAAGTAGTTCTTTGCTGGCATGCTTCCCTATGTGAATACATGCGGAGAATGGTCATCAACTGTGAATGTCTCTAGCCGTGTTAAATGGGCCAGTTGTATGTTGTAAATGCTGTCTTTGCCTGTAGTTGTCACTTGTCAAGATCGTGTGAGTGTGTGTTGCTGGTTTTAACTGTTCCTGTAACCTGTAGTTGTACAGATTCCTGGCTCGTCGTACTGATGCCCCCTTCAATAAAGTCATCCTGAGGAGACTCTTCATGAGCAAGACCAACAGGCCTCCCCTCTCCCTGGCCCGTCTGGTGTGTGTGTGCGCCCAATCATACCAGTCTAGCCTCAGTGTATTGCTGCTTTCCTGTCTTTACTGAAGAGGTCAATTTGCCATGTAACATGGCTGACCAGTTGAAATCTAAAGTGCCCATTTAATGTTTTGCTTCCTGTTTTAATTTCTGTTGAATTTGGTGTTTCTTCTTTAGATCCGTAAAATGAAGCTGCCTGGCCGCGAGGGTCTGACCGCCGTTGTTGCAGGAACCATCACTGATGATGTCAGGATCCAGGAAATTCCCAAACTGAAGGTATGGAGGTGGTGTGGAACTGGAAACAGAAAGGGGCTGTGTAGTTGCTTAGGAGCATCTGTCACTGATTGGATTGCTGAGGAATCTGTTCTGTGCTTTAACTGGAGTCAGGGATGGATTGGTTTTAAGCTCTTTAAAATCAATAGTTTTTTGTAGCGAGCACTATTAGATAATTAGGTTATCTACTCTGTTTATATAATGAGAGGAGGGGGTATTAGTCAAAAGTGTGTGTGTGTGTGCTGGGATTTAAGCTTCAACAGTAAAATATGTGAGATCCAGACTTAACATGTACCAGCCATAAATTCATTAGACCTTCCTGTAAGTAAGTGTTTCAGGGTTCTTGCTTAGCTGAGCTCTGGCTCAATCTCGAGTTGTATCGACCTGTCAACATCTGCAATTCTATTGAAATGGCAACCATCATGCTGATGTATTGCTCGGACTGATTTGTTACAGACTGACAGAAGTTAATCCCCTTTATTTATGTTTGGGAAGATGTGGTTAAACCCTATAACTGAAATATTCATCTTCATCGCAAGTACAGCAGTTCTTCAGTGTAAGGGTGTGACCAATTGGACATCTGATAGGAAGTACCTTAAGTGTAGGCTTTAGCTGACCTGGGGACAGTACCTGATATAGTGATGGGTCTGCTGTTGGTTCTGTGTTTATAGTTGTTTAGTGCTGTGTTGCCGTTGAAGCGTGCGTCTGACATCCTCACTTTCTCTTTGCAGGTCTGCGCTCTGAAGGTGACTGACGGTGCTCGCCGCAGGATCCTCAAGTCCGGTGGCACCATCATGACCTTTGACCAGCTGGCTTTGACTGCCCCCAAGGGTCAGGGAACCGTGCTGCTGTCTGGTGAGTACCTGCAGAGAGTGTGCAACTGGTACTTGGGTCTTGGACCTGCTCTTGGCCAAATCCACACTTCCAAAGTAAACCGTAAACTCTTAGCCGTGGTTTTGTTTAAGTGTATTGCAGCCTTCAATAACCCCACTCCATTTAGGATGCAGATGATGCTCAATTTGGTCAGAGCTTAGTGTTAATTTTTTCGATTGTGGTGTATGTCTGCCATTTTCTTAATCAGTATTTGACAGTGCAGTGTATGGTGACTGGTGCAAGATGTTGTTGGCTGTTGGCCAGGATGGAGTAGTGTAGGTGGTGTAGGCCGAGTTTATGATGACATTTAACCTTTAAGAGGTTATGTTGTAGAGATGAATGGAAATGCTGAGGTTGCTGCATCAGTGTCCTTAGGGTTCCTTTTCAGTCTTTACAAAGTTGACCTTTTTTTTTATCAAAACCATCTGCATATGTTGAAAGGCTTTTCCTGACTGTCCTGTTGTGCTGTATTCTGTGTTCCGAAATGAAACCACGCATCACAATTCTGGGTTTCCTCATCTTTGTCCAAACGACATTACTGGTATCGATCCAGAGACACCACTGTATAGAAGGCTATTTCCTATGACCACAAATCTAAAGCATCAGTCAGGTTTTTTTATTTTTTGTTTATTTAATGTACTATATATTTTTTTAACAAACGGAATTTTCCTCTCCTGTCCCTCCAGGTCCTCGTAAGGGTAGAGAGGTGTACAGGCACTTCGGCAAGGCCCCAGGTACCCCTCACAGCCATACCAAGTGAGTTGCTACATTTGAATACAACGTTTTGTTAACCAGTCACTCCAGGATTTTGCTGTCTTGAAATTTTGCAAATTCTAGGATTTCTGCAATTGTGGGTTGCAGTTTTCTCAGTACAGTAATATTTCTGCAAAAAAAAAAACTTCTAGGGTTCCAAAAACGAATGTTCCCTTACACAGTTGCTTAGATTTTGGGTCAACATTAAAAAAAGCATTTACTGACGGAAGGGTTGTCAAGGAGTGCATTAGTGCGGTAGCTGAAATCTTTTTTGTCAAGCACTATCTATGTCGGCATCATCAGCCACCAAGAAAACTGAAATAGCACAGCTGGATGAAGCAATTCATAAGGCACCATGTGTAGGCTTAGCTGTAGTGTGACAATGCTCAGCTGTTAGTTTATGTAAGGTTCTTCAAAAAGAAGAAAAAAAGAGTTCTGTGAAGACTTGTTAGGTGTTACACCCCTTCAGACCAGTACAAGAGGAGAGGACATCTACCTGACCATAAAGGAGATGTTAACAAAGAGGGGAATAGAGCCGAAACAAGTGGTTTCAATAACCACAGATGGAGCCCCTGAATTGTACTTTATATGATTTGAGTCAGTTGTTGACTACATACAGACGTTGATACATACTAGGCTACTTTAATATATATGGCACTGAATCATAACGCAAGTTAGACATTATGATGGTTCCGGACCTCTGCTTGAGGAAATGTTCTTTAACTGGACCTCTTTGAATTTTATTTGAATACCCCTGCAATAGTGTCATGGCCTCCACAGCTCTGTTGTGCATCATTCTGTCTGTATCCTGGTTTGGTTCTCTCTAGCATACTGACCCCTCTCTCTCTCTCTGCCTTCCCCTCTCCCCACAGGCCGTACATCCGCTCCAAAGGCAGGAAGTTCGAGCGTGCCCGTGGTCGCAGAGCCAGCCGTGGCTACAAGAACTAAAATTCTTTTTTGTGTTCTCTACCGTATGATCCCAATAAAGCGTTGGGTAAAAAAAAAAAAAGCCTTTTGTTTTTACTTCCATGGGTTTGTTCAATGTTTTGTAGTCGTCTTGGTCTGATCAGATGCCAGGAGCCTCAAAAGACCTTTACTAGCTATATAACTATATATATTGGTTTTATTATTTTATCTACTGACAACATTTCACCCTAATTTCAAATAAAAATTGTCATTTAGAGCATTTATTTGCAGAAAAATGACAACTGGTCAAAATAATAAAAAATATGCAGTGTTTTCAGCGCAAACATTCAAGCAGCTCGGCTTTGTTTGATGGCTTGTGACCATCAAACCATTCCAGAGGTTTTCAATGGGATTCAGGTATGGGGATTGGGCTGTTCATGACAGGGTTCTGATCTGGTTGTCCTTCATTCACACCTTCACTGACCTGGCTGTGTGGAGTGGAGCATTTGCCTGCTGGGAAAAACTCAAGAGTTGGAAAATTGTCAGAGCAGAAGGAATCAAGTTTTACAGATCATTTTGAAGTGGTCTCTTCATTTTATATATATATATGCCCAAATATATATATATATGCCCAAATATGTTGCATTGACCTGATGTCAATGGGGATGTGATGCCTCCTTACCTGAAACCAATTGGAAACCTCGAGGGTCTGGGTTTTCATGTGGAAAGTTAAGTATAGCCTGGTGTCCTAAGTGGCCGGGCAAAATAATGCCTGATAACCGGAAGCTGAATACTACTAATAATAATAAACTTGATTTATCTAGCACCTTTCATGCAAAAGAATGCAGCTCAAAGTGCTTTTAATGACAATGGAAGGCAGAGGGGATCGAACTGTTGGGGAGGAGTAATTCCTTTTTAGTAAATTATATGGATGGAAAAAGAGTTCAACAAGCTTAATACAGTTCATTAAAAAAAATTCCCCCAGGTCGATCTGTTTCTCTTCCCAAAAAAGGTTCAAATAATTGAATGCTCACACTGCACAGAGAAAATACCGTAAATAGGAGTTCAATTGAAGCACCGCTTCCCTTTGCTACCCAGAAATATTACCATAGCAACCGACTCCAGCGTTCTCCTCTGAGATGCGGCAACCATGGATTTGTCCGATTGAAAAGCAAAACTACACCTAATCCCGTGTGCCAGTTTGGAATGCCGAAGGCTGCATGCTCCAACAAAGTCAGTCCGCCGAACTGAACGACAGGTTACCAGCGCTTGTCTTGATGTCGGTGGAAAAAAAGCGGACTCAACATTTTCAACTCGATCTATAGCTACCGCAGCGTCGTTGCTGTATGGTGGCAGAGCTGGGGGTATAGAGAGAGAGGGGTGAGAAGGAGGAAAGCAGTGCAGAAGATCGAAGTACAGTATTATCGCATTGGCCAATAGAGCTACGGCGCACAAACAAAACTGTCGCACTAATACTGAGCCTGTCTGTACCAATACGCATCCATTGACGGACGTCTGTAGAACCGTGAAAATATGGAGGGGGATTGTAGAATTTGCCTGTATGCAAGTTTTATAGCTCAGGATTGAAGTAGCAATTTGTTTAATTGTGAGAAGTGGATTACTGTTGAAACCTCTTCACCGGATTGTCTGCCCAATTTGACACGCTTTGGGTTGATTTTAAGCGGTTTCAAGGATCATATTTTTAATTTTTCGTTGAAGTACTTCTGAGGATTAATAACTGAAGATAACTGGATTTGTACCCCCCCCCCCCCCCCCCTCATATATAGGTTAGCCTATACAGTAACCTAAAGCTATAGGCACACCCCCTTTCACTCTCAGTGAGGTTGAATTACTGTCCTACGCGTGCTTCGGTTATGCGGCACTTCACCGAAGACTCGTGAGGCAAAAGCTCGGCGTTGACATTTAAGCACAAATTTAGACCAAACCCAGACACATTATTTTCTATTCTGTTGGATTATTTTTGCCATTGATCAATAGACCTACCAGTTCTGTCTTTCTTTCCCCTTTGGAAGATCTGTTTTATTGGTACAGTAACCAGACCCTTCCCCCGCTCTCTCCCCCTTCCTCCAGCTTTGACTCGCCTGTCAGTGAAGCTGTCGCGTTAAACTGAATTGAAAATGTAAGTATCCAGACTTTCCTTTCCTTTTCTTATTCAAACAACAGGCTAATTAATTTTATGAATTCTCACTTCGTTTTAAAATATATATTTTAAGGTCGGTGATTTACTGATAGTCCTGTTGCCAAAATCTTTACATCTTTTTGTGTTTTTTTTTTCGAGATTATGTTTTGATGGAAGAAATGATTGTGGCATATCATTGGTTGTAGAATCACAGGTCCGTGTTTCTAGCGGAATTTAGAAGTATTGGCAGTAATGGCAACTGTACGTTAGCGAAGCGACAGCTTTATGGGGCATTGATAAACGGAGCACTCCTCGGGGAACTGCGGGGCTTTCTTTCCATCTGCTTACTCAGCTTTATAATATAGATGGAAAAGTCTCTTTCCACGGGAGATTATCCTCCACATATGCTGATTGCTTTTCCTCATACCAACCAACCCTAAAGCAAATTGAAGTTATTCTCCTGAACTGATAGTCATACGATACATATCGCTTTTTATTCGCGTTTTGTACATGTGTATTAATTCGATGTGCAAGTATCCCTGACTGCCTATGTGTTATGGTCAGCTACTTACATCTTAGACAGTTACTACATTTGTACCAGAGCCATATCTGTGCTTGAGTGGATTACTGGATTTGTATGAAAAGGACAGCATGCTCTACCCCCCTTCGGGTACGAGATTATGTACAGATTGAAAGTGTAATACAATAAATCACTCTCTTTGGGATTTCTTATGGCACTTAGCAAGGCATTGCCACAGCTTTGCAAAGTAACAGATAATTCAAATCTCCAGAACCTTCCTTCATCTCTCTTAATTGTGTGCGTCCCCCACTACCTCTAGGTCTGCTCCAGCCTCTGATGCTGCCCCCGGAGCTGATGGAGGTCCCGGTGGTGCCCCTGCCCCTCCCCCCAACACCACCAGCAACCGGAGACTACAGCAAACACAAGCACAAGTGGATGAGGTGCGATGGTGTGTGTGTGTTTGTGTGTATCAGTGTGTGTGTGTGTGTGTGTGTGTGTGTATGTGTGTGACCGTGAGAGAGGCAATGAGAGAGAGGCATGAGGCATGTACTGTATAATCTTACTGTAAAAAAAGATGTCTTCCTAATTAGCTCTAATTTTTCCTTAAGTATGTGAGAGCAGAATGCATCACTGAGCCCAGCGCACACTAAGCCTGTGTGAGCTAGGCATGTCTGTAAGGGGAACTCAAACGAGGTCAGCTAGAAAGCGCTGTTTTCAGAGAAACCCACCCTCCCTTATGGAGTTATCTTTGAACAGAAGACATCACAGCATACAAATGTGAGACCAGAGAAATTGCTCATATTTTATTTCATCTACAGACAACGAGAAGACCCTCGCGCATGAACTAAAGCTGTTCTGTGGCGTTTGGGAGTTTTGAACCACCCATGTTTAAGATCTTAGCGCTTAGGATCTTGCTCATGATATTAAATTAGCAGACTGATTTTGCCAAGTTATTCAATTAGCTTATTGCTTTGCTCTATGCCAGACAATGAAACTGGGCCCATAGACTCACCCCTGATAGCAAAAAGACGCTGGGTCGGATATGGGCCGGATCCGCCAACCAGACCGGTTCCTTAGTCCAAACGCACATGGGCTCAAAAGAGTCCCGAATCCGCATCACGGATCTTTAGCAGATATGGGCCAGCACTGTCCAGCTCCGTTTCAGTAGCCTATGGGTCTCCGCGTTTCAAGTACAGCACGGATCTGCTCGCCAGATCTTAGCCAACTCTAACGGCTTCATCAGCGCATAATGTACTATGCTGGCCAAGTAATAACGTTACATTTCCGCAATAGCTCAATTTGTAGGCTAATGTAGATAGCTAATACCAAACACAGTAAAACAAAAACAAAAACTTACAGAAATAACTGGCTGTGAAAGGAGACTACTTTCCATTTTTTATTTGAGGGGAAATTCCACTGTTTGGGTCGATATTCAGACATCTCCACGGTTGATCTGAAAGTAGAAGAAAAAGGAAACATCAGTTTCACGAATACAACTATTCCTGCAGCTGGGTTACGCAAAACTACTAAGCACTGTTAAAATAACCCAACAAAACCACGCTATAGCTTAATTTCAGCCTTAACGTAGACACAAGTGGCCAGTATTGTACAGCGCAACTCTAAACTTTTTAGATAGGTTCCATTACTATTATTTCTGTCACTGTCAGCTCAGATTCGTGTTACGGGTTAGGGCGTATCATCTTTTAAACACATCTTCTTGGGGCTTTAGGTTGAGTGGTGGGAAACGGATCTGGGCCGAATCTGTAAGCCGGTAGAAATACTGCACTGCTTGCAGGATCTGCCCCACAGTCAGAAAACCGTGTGTGAGCTAGAGACGGATCTAAAGGCTTACGTGCGGATCTGGCCAAAAGGCAATTGCTCCCTGGGATCAAACCCTTACCCCAAAAAAATCAGTTCTCTTTAACAAACCAGACCAGTGCTCTTTAAACCTCACCGCCAATCTTTCTTTCTTGAACCTCACATTTCATCAGGTAGTCATTAAATCACTACCTGCCTGTCTAAGCCCTCATTCCCTTCAGTTTGTCCTCCACCTGCATTCTTTCCTTCTCTCTCTCTCTCTCGCTCTCACCCTCTCTCACCCACACACACACAACACTAATCTCATCCCCTCTCATAACCTTCACAAAAACTTCGCTCACATCTTTGAATCACCCACAACCAACTCACAAATCTGCCATTTCTCCCTTAAATCTGCCTTCTCCTCCTAAACCTACCCTTCTTCCTTTCCACTAAAATCGCCCCTCTTGTACATATGCCCCTCCTATAATCCCTCCTGAATTTACCCCTTCCCTCCAACCCTGCCAAAATCTGTCCCTCTCTACGGACTTAGAACTCCTAAAATATATCCCTCTTCTGTCGTCTCTCGTATACCTACAGTGGGGAAAAGTATTTGAACCCCTGCCGATTTCGCAAGTTTGGCCACTTGCAAAGAAATGTGTGCTCTATAATTGTAATAGTAGGTGTATTTTAACAGTGAGAAACAGAATATCAACAAAAAAATCCAGAAAACTGCATTTTACAACATTTATGACTTAATTTGCATTTGATGCAGAAAATAAGTATTTGAACCCCTAGCAAAACATGACTTAGTACTTGGTGGAATAACCCTTGTTGGCAAGCACAGACGTCAGACTTTTCTTGTAGTTGGTCACCAGGTTTCCACACATCTCAGGGGGGATTTTGGTCCACTCCTCTTTGCAGATCCTCTCCAAATCCTTAAGGTTGCGTTTTCAATGGGAGGGAATGAGGGAATGAGGTTCAAGCCCAATATTCCACGTTACATGGCCCCATCTATAGTCCCCTCGATGCAGTGGAGTCGTCCTGTACCCTTGGCAGAGAAACAGCCCCAAAGCATAATGTTTCCACCTCCATGCTTGACGGTGGGGATGGTGTCATATTCAGCATTCTTCCCCCTCCAAACGCGGCAAGTTGAGTTGATGCCAAAGAGCTTGATTTTGGTCTCATCTGACCACATCCTGTCTCCCAATCCTCCTTAGAATCATTTAAGTGTTCATTGGCAAACTTCAGACGGCCCTGTACATGTGCTTCCTTGAGCAGGGGGACCTTGCGAGTGCTGCAGTACTTCAAACCATTACGGCGTAGTGTGTTGCCAATGGTTTTCTTGGTGACTGTGGTCCCAGCTGCCTTGAGATCATTCACAAGCTCCCCCGGTGTAGTTCTGGGGTTATTCTGCACCTTTCGGATGATCACCGATACCGCACGAGGGGATAGCTTGCATGGAGCCCCAGACCTAGAGCGATTGACAGTTGTTTGGTGTTGCTTCCATTTACGAATAATCGCACCAATAGTTGTCTGCTTCTCACCAAGCTGCTTGCCGATGGTTTTGTAACCCATTCCAGCCTTGTGCAGGTCTACAATCTTATCTCTGACGTCCTTGGTCAACTCTTTGGTCTTGCCCATGGTGGTGAGGTTGAAGGTGTGAAGTATGATTCTTTGGACAGGTTTCTTTTATACACGTCACCAGTTGAGATCAGGTGTACCTTGTTAGGCCTAATGAGGACTAATCTGTGTGCTTCTTGGGCACATAACTGGTCATTGGGAGCCAGAATTCTTGCTGTTTGCTTGGGGGTTCAAATACTTATTTTCTGCATCAAATACAAATAAAGTCATAAATGTTATGAAATGCAGTTTTCTGGATTTGTTTGTTGATATTCTATTTCTCACTGTTAAAATACACCTACCATTAGAATTATAGATCACACATTTCTTTGCAAGTGGCCAAACTTGCAAAATCGGCAGGGGTTCAAATACTTATTTTCCCCACTGTATATGCCAGTCTTAAATCTGCCCTTCTCTCCTAAACCCAAGACCAAAGTCTCCTCACTCCTTTAAAATCTCTTTTCTCACTTCTCAAAAACTTGCACAAAAACCTGCCCTATACCTACCCCTCTCCCCCCAACGCCCTCTGAAATCTGCCCCTCATCCCTGCGGTATATGCCCCTCAGGTGGTGGACATCATGCGTGTGAACGTGGACAAGGTGCTGGAGAGGGACCAGAAGCTGTCGGAGCTGGATGACCGGGCAGACGCGCTCCAGGCCGGCGCCTCGCAGTTTGAGAGCTGCGCTGCCAAGCTGAAGAACAAATACTGGTGGAAGAACTGCAAGGTGAGCAGAACGCCCAGCACAGACAGATGGGCGTGAGAAAGAAAGAGAGAGAGAATGTGTGTGTGTTTTTCCGATATAGATTGTGCATGTCCACTCAGACAGACAGACAGACAGACAGTGTGGTAGAAGCCTCTCTGTGTGTTAGTCAGTGGTGTTAATTACTTCATTAGCACTGGAACAGCTTGGTCTTTGTGGCAGAATGAGAGGGAGGGAAGGCAGAGCAGTGCTCTGTTGTGTAACAGTAATGCCAGTCAGATAGTAAATAGCATTTAAAGGCACTCTCCATCTACAAGCTCCTGGGGATGGAGTTGCATCTGGTACAGATAGAGTGGTAGCAGTGAACCATAGCAAATTAATGTGATATGAGTACTGTTTGAGTGTGAATAAGGGCTGCTAATAATCAGACATTGTTTCACAGCATAAGCCATTTTAGAGGGTAAACGACACTCCGCACATGTTCACACAGGGTGATTCAAAGACATCAGTATGAAGCACCATAGGGAAGCGTTACATACCATTAACGAGACAAAACACACGCCATTTTAGATCAATTTGAGAATCGCTTGCTTGTCAACGTTCTCATTTCATTTCGAAAACAGTTCCAGCTAACTGGAATGGAACTGCCTCAGGTCTGGCATGGATTTGTTTTATAATTCAAATTGTGAGGCCACTCTATTCTTTAATCATCTGAACTTTTTTGGTTCAGCAGAACAGGAACAGTTGACTCACATGAGATACTATCCTGTTCTTTAGGTTTATTTCCAGTGGGGTTGTTTTCAGTGGTCTCCATCTATCACTCCTGTGCGTGTGTGTGTGTGTGTGTGTGTGTGTGTGTGTGTGTGTGTGTGTGTGTGAGTGTGTGAGTGTGAGTGTGTGTGTCACTCCAGTTTCCTGCTGTTCTCAATCATCAGTCAGTGCTGTTTCACCCTAGACCCTGCGCATTGTGCTGAATCAGGCCTCCTGGAAGTGCAGGTTCACGCTGGGAACCGAAGGTTTCTTGGTCTTTTGTTTAAATTAAGCTGAGAGAGGCAGATTGGTAAAACATGGCCCATCTTAAGCCCAAGTGGGATTCTATCCCCAACTGTTGACAGGCTTAGAATCCATCAGTCGGAGACTCCAGTTCCGTTTCTTACCTTTTGCTGACTATGCAGTTTTCTACTCTTTATGCAGTTCCAGTACTCACCCTATCATCCGTCTCAGTCCATCACCGTCGGCACGGAAGTGTTTGTGTGTGTGTGTGTGTGTGAGAGAGAGAGGGAGAGCTGACTTGCGGTTAACCAATTGCTTTTTGTCTTTTTCTAGATGATGATAATCATGGGAGTTATTGGTGTCATCCTGGTTGGAATCATTTGCTGTGAGTCGCACCAAACACCACTTCAACTCAGACACATTTTACATTTAACTGCAAACTAGATAGATAGACATGTAGAGTAAACAGACAGATAGACAGATAGATAGACAGACAGATAGATAAATAGATAGATAGATAGACAGACAGACAGACAGACAGACAGACAGACAGACAGATAGATAGATAGATAGATAGATAAATATATAGATAGATATATAGATAGACAGACAGATAGATAGACAGACAGATAAATATATATATATAGATAGATAGATAGATAGATAGATAGATAGATAGGTGGATGGCTGGATTCTTAATTTATGAACTTATACATTCCACGTTCTTTTAGAGACAAAATATTTGCCGGGAGTGTGTCTGTGGCAGCAGTAGCCTGTGCCGTGGCGGCGGGAGCCCATGTGACCGGCTGAACTCACCCCTCACCACGTCAATAATGCAGCGGGCCTCAGACCAGTCAATTATTTATCTGCACCGTGCAGAATGATGCACAGCAACACCATAGAGAAACAGCAAGCAGTTTATGCTGCTGAAATGTAATGGATTAGGATGTCAGAGGATGAGGTGCTGTAGAGTGCAGACACCTGTCTGTATGTCAGTCTTATGGTATCTTTTGACTTGTTAACTCTCTCCCTGTTTTGTGTCTGTTTATCTGCACACTCACCTGCTTCGTGTCTCTTTCTTTCTCTCTCTTCAACAGTGCACTTCTTCTCTTGAGCCAAACCCCATGGTGGTGAAGGATGTGCAGAATGAAAGGAAATGTGTGTGTGAGAATGTGAGAAAGAAGAAAAACAAACAACTCAGCACAGCGCCACACCCTCTCCAATTCTCACCTCCTCCCTCCCCTCCTCCCCTCCATACTCCACTCCTCCTTCCAGCCATCTTGCACTAAACTATAGATGTGCGGGTCGTGTTGTTAGCTGGTACCTCTCCTCTAAGGCTCCATGGGACCCACTTTAGCTTTCTCTCTCTCTCTCCATCTTCTTTCACTCTCTCTCCATCTTCTTTCACTCTCTCTCCATTTTCTTTCTCCCTCTCTCTCCATCTTTTTTCTCTCTCTCTCTCCATCTTCTTTTTCTCTCTCTCTCTGGCCCTCCTCTTACGCTCATCCATTATTCAAACACTCTGCAGGAGCACAGAAGTGAACGGAAGGAAGAGAGAGAGAGAGAGAGAGAGAGAGAGAGAGAGAGAATATGGGAAAGGGAGGGAGTTAGAGATACAGGGAGATAGAAGAGAGGGGAGGATTAGAGTGAGGAGGGGGTGATGACAAAGAGTGAAAGAAGAAGAGAGAAAAGAGGGGGAGGAGGAAACAAGGGAAGTAGAAGGTGTGGGGATTTGAGAAAATTATTTTTAACAGTATGGGGAAAAAGGGGGGAGTGTACGTGTGAGTGTGAATGTGAGTTTGAGTGTGAGTGCATGTGTTAGTGCGATTGAATGTGAGGGAAAGAGTGAAAATGAATCACAGAGATGTGTTTGAGCTAAAGCAGTGACTACTCTCTAGTCCTTCATCTGCCAGGTTACTGCTGAAGCCTGTATGTCTTCTCCTGCCGAACAACCCTGTTACATTTGTACATGGATCCTGTCATTCCAGCAAACTTCACAACCTTCCCACCCCTCTGGCCTCCCCCGTCACAACTGCTCCAACTAGTGATACTGGGCTTGTACTTATCTCTGCCAGACTCAACGAGAATGAGAATACCTTAGGTGTATGTGTGCCCTTTAACTTGTGATTCAAACCATCGTAGGTAGTAGCTGATTTCTCCTGATTAGTCTTTTTAATGATCGTTAGCCCGTTAGCTTGTCGCTCCTCTTCTTCTGTCTTGGGCTCTTTTTAGTTTTCTCCCAAGAGAAAGCCGGAGAAAGAAAAAACAAAAACAAAAAGATTAGAAAAGAGGAACAGGAAAGAAAGATAAAATACATGAAGATATTACAGTAGCACATGATGATAAATTAGTTTCAGGTCAGTGTAATTTTAACTTTTAATTTAATTTTTTACAATTTTACCGTGCAAGTTTTTAGATCAAGGCACACAGATACAGGGTTGACAAATTCATACAAACTGATACAAACACACACCCAGAGGCCCACATGATTCTGCGCAGATGCACAGATTTACATTCCAACCAGCTTAACTGCTCCAGGGAGGGTACTGCCTGTACTACAATTTCAAATCAACACCTGAGTGTGTTCCTTAAGTCTGATGTTTCTCCCAGTTACGAGCAAACTGCCAAGACCAGATGAAGACTAGTTAGATAGCAAACAGCACAGGACAAAATTAGCTACATTTTCTAATGGAGGAGATTACAGAAGTACACACACACACGCACAAACACACACACACACACACACACACACAAACACAAACACAGACACACACACACCGATTTATCCAGACTCTAGGAATATAACTGTATAGCAGGTGATGTTTGCACACTAGTGCAGATGGCTTGCTTGCTTGTGTGCTACATGTTTTTCCCCATAGCGGAGGATTCATGGATGGATCTGGCAACTCCTCTCCTGAACCACATGGGATCCACTCCAGAGTGTCCCTCTATTCGGACTGCCTGTTATCATTCTCTGCCATTAAATGTCTTTTCTGTACATTCTTGTGAAGCCATTGAACCTGCCAAATTTTGTCATAACTTGCTTTAAAACCAGAATGTTTTGGATGATAATGTGAGGAAAAAAGAAATATTGATACTGTGTTAGGCATATGCCAAACTAGGAACTTTAGAGATACAAATGTGATTTTGACTTTTATTTATTTTTATATTTTGTTTGGTGTTTGGTTCTGGTGAAATGATTCCTTTGTAAACATGAACAAAAGTTTGTGTTTGAATTTCGTACGTGAATGACTCCAGGATTAAAACAGTGAATTTATAAACACATTAGATAACGGTCTTCCTTAACCAGGGAAAGTGCCAATGCATGTTTACTTGCTTAACACTTTTGATGATGCCAATAAAAAAATCATCAACATGAAACTCAGTTTGCATTTTTGGTAGGTTTTGATTGTAAGGTACTGAAGCAGAAAAATGGCAAATTGTCATTTTAACAGTAACACAGTGCCTCTCCTAAAGGCCAGACAATTTTTTTTTAATTCAAATCAATTACACACATTGTTGAGTAAAAAAAATGTAAACACATTAAAGAAGACATTCCCAGTGGTCCCAAATATGCAGGTCCTGATCATTTTAGGTCCTAAATAAACAAAAAAACGAAATAAAATTTGATCAAATACATTTGCACTTCAACAAACCACAGTAACAGCAATGCAGACATTAAAGACATGACACAGCATGTGTTGGTACACGAGGGTAGACACACACTTGAATAACCCCAAATATACACAAACATACCAAAAAGTCACAAGTATAAAAACACAATCATGGACTCAACTACAACGAATCTGTCCCAGAATGCATGTATGTGGTAAATCTGGAACAGAGTCCATAACGGAGCGATAAATGTATCTTCATTTACACGTTACTCACAGATCTGACAGTCACAGTAATTCCTCTAAAGATAACAAGAACATGACAAAAGGCCAAACTGCTACTGTCAGCTCAAATTTGAATTTAATTAGAGATTCACTCTACATTTTCTACATGTACCAAATTTAATTTGAATTTTAAGATTAAGTTATGGGTTTTCTCTTCAATATATTGAGTCATAACTCAATCTGGAGTTCCCATCACTTGGTAAAAGAAGACTGTTCCTACTGTCACGACCAGTACTGATATCATGATGCCATAGAAGTTGTCACCTGTAAACACAGAGACAATTGCATTGTTAGCAGTGGTATATATGCTGTATCTGTATAACATAACTTCACAGTACTGTACTGGCTAATTAGTTTTGAGGTATGGAAGATAATCAATGTAAATCTGTGCTCAAAGAGTAAAAGCCCTGCCCAGTCATTATTTTCAACATTTGAGTTTGTTAATTGTTCTAGGTGGCCATCAGTATTCAGAAGATAAAATGCCTTGCCCAGAAGCAGATGTTCCGCATAGCTAGATCTGTGCACAGGCAGTACAGCAGCCATAGTGTCGGAACTGGTGCTGACGTCGACTGCCGAGCCCAGGGCCTGATGGGTAACCCTGCAGGTGACGGTGGTCCGAGGAGTGTGTGTCGAGAGGCGAAGCAGCAGGTAGGCGGTGACGGAGAAAGTTCCATCAGCGTGCTGCCTGTGACTGGACAGGGATGTCTCCTCAGTGATTGAGGTGGGCTCTGCCTCCGATGAGCTGATTGACAGCCACTCAACCTACAAGCCCAGATAAGGTTTATTTTAAATTAGAACACAACAGAATGTAATTACAAGCCAAAGAAGCGTGATGTGTAATTATAAATATATACAGACTATTATATTTCTGTAGCTCAAGTTGTAGACCAAGGTGACTGTTGAGCTCAAATATCAACAACCTTTCTGGTAACCGAAACGGACACTGCATCTTTGAGTTAGCCACTGTGTATTATCTCTGTGGGTTAAAGTTAGTCATTGAGTATTATAGTGTTTTTAATCGCTTATACACTATAACTGGGCCTATTAACTTAACATTCTAAACCATTAAACACTATTCCCCTTTTTTTCACACATGATTCAGATTTGTTGAACTATTTGTGCAAAACCCCCTTCATACATCACTGGCTGCACCATGTTGTCATTTACTAAGCACTGGCATTCAGTATCATTAACTCAAGTCATCACAGCTCGAACCCAACTGACACACAATTGTTAAAATTGGCAACAAACCAATTAGAGCATAATTTCAAGACATGTATGTATGTATGTTGCTTCGGATAAAAAAGTTCTGCTAAATTAATTCATGTAAATTCCCCTTTGGCATCAGTTGAAGACCTGCTGTAAAAGACAAACCTCCACATCAAGAGGATAGTAGCTGTTGCAGTGACAGCTGAGTTTCTGGGCTGGCTCCTCTTGATATATCACTTTCTCCTCAGAGAGAGACACGTTAGGAGGTTCTGGGGGAAAGGAGACAACGTAGGTGACACACACTTTTAACTCTCCAGTGTTTCCCCTACCGTTATATTAGGGGGGCGCCCCGCCCCCCCAACGGCACCCCCCGCCCCCCCTGGAAGGTCAAGTTAATTTTGTTCAATTTTATTTTCTATAAAGCGCCAGATCACAACGGAAGTCATTTAAGGTTACCTTTCCTATAGAACAGGTCTATAGCTTGTTCTTTTATTAAACAAAATAAATAGCCTTATGTTATTTATCTTATTTACACGACGGCATGTAAATTCTGTCTCTACATGGTTGCGCGTTTACAATTCTCCTCTGCTCTCTGTATCGCGCATGGCGGAGTTCCGCCGCTATGCGCACAAACACACACAGACACGTGCGCGCACACACAGGTGAGCACGCTCCCACCAGCGGACAGAATTGGGCTTAAGAATCAGTGCACAGCTACGGACACTTTTAAGCTTTAAAAAACACATTTCCAGGCGTTCATGAATCCAGCGGAGATTTTCCTAGGTAGGGTCGAGAATGAGGCCCAATGAGGACGTGGAAACAGAATGTAAGCCCATGTCCGCACCGAAAATTCAGAAATAGATCTGGCTTCCATTTTTTATCCTTTTCCGCGAGTTGTGCGTGGCCCTTTTTACATAGAATCTGGTAATACATCTATGAAATGTAATGAAAATTATTTATTTTGCTGTGAATAATGAAGGAAGCAATAAATCCGATTATTTCCCAAACCCTCAAGAGCTGTTGCCATGGAGATTTAACGTTACTTTCTGTTTGAAGATAAGGTAGCAGCTAGTGTTGAAGAATGAATGACTTGAAATTGGACGACTTTAAATTAATATATGAAATTGAACATCAACACCTATATGGATGAAATAATTAAACAAGGATAGCAAAACAGATTGATAAGCATAGAATGAGCGGCAGAAACACAGGCAGGACGTCAGATGACGAGACAGATCATAGTGACACAGGCTGTTTTTTTTCCCTCAAATGAAGGCGGAGACATTCATAACATTTTATTCAGTCTTACTGATGGTCCTTTTGTAATGCCAACAGGTGCACTTCGTTGTGGATAAGTAAAGCCTATTTTGCTACATTTTTGTAGTCCTGGTAATCTTTTGTTTGGCATATTGGTGAGGTTATTAAGAGGACCATTTCTCAATCGTTTTGTTCTTGATGAATGAATGTTTGTTTATTAATCAGTTATTTTTAAACAAATAACTAAATTATAATTACAAAGAGGCAAATTCACAACTTTTTATCGCAACTTTCACTTGTTTCTGCAATTTCATTGCAACAAACGCCTAAAAATAAATCAGGAATTTTAGGCCGCAAATATCTCAAAAAATGTTCTTCCAGAAGCCCAGAAGCTGCAGTGACAAAAGCTGCACACTTTGTGGCCGCACCGCGTGCCCTGCGTGCCCCGCACCGTGCCGCCGCCCCCCCCCGCTCGTTTGCTTCCTATGGTTCTTTTCACACTTGCAACACGAAAGGTACACTGAGTCCTTTTTGAACAACTTTAAGATGCTTTTAACACAAGCTTTCTAAGACACTTTCATTGCCATGTAATATTATTATTAAATAAGTATGTAATAATAGAATTATTAGCTAAACATATATCTTACCGTATGCTGAGGAGACCAAGCATCCTATCACGAAGACGTTGAGCATAACTAGGCTGGTAGATGTGTCTGCTCAACGGATTGTCATTGTACGCTAAAGATTATTAAAATATGAAAAAAGAGTACGCATTTCCTACAGCAAGGACTGATTCTTGCACTTATTCTACATTAAAAAACCTTTCGCTTTCGTTTTCACAAATTTCTTTCACTTACCTAAAATGTATTTTACAAACAAATCTATGGTTAACTGTAAATATAAAAACTACTGACGCTTTACCACAACGCAATTTTTCAGTGTGGCTATTTCGTTGAAGGGCAAAAGAGCCCGGAAGCAGTGTCGCCAAAAGTCTCCCCTGAAAGGTGAAAGTAAGGTCCGCTTCTCTCTCTCTTACTCTCCTTTATTTTCACAGCCAACCCATGAAACACCTTTGTCAAATCATAGAAGTGGAAGAAACTGAAATCACAGGGGTGTGTTCCAGTTCTGTAGCCGATCAGACAGTTTTGTGTGAACCTGAACGTAACAAAACATGGCAAGGCACGTGTATTTCACATTTTTCTAGGGGAAACACTGCTCTCTCATGGCAAGGCTGCACAGAAGCATGTATCGGCTGTCATGCCAACTAGTGTGGCCAGGTGAAGTTCTTCTGGTAAAGGACTTACGTGTGATGTGTAGCTGGACAATCTGTTGGGTCTGGAACATTCCAGAAGTGACGGTGCAGATGTATGTTCCTTCGTCAGCCACTCGGAGATTTCGGAGGGTCAGAGACACATTACCCTCCTCCACCACCAGGGCGGGGTCCACACTAGCCCCCTCCCGCCCTGCAGACACTGTCAATCAAAACGAACAGCTAGAAGCTGGAGGTTTTCAGGTGAAATAATCTGATTATGTGGCTGATTTAGCTGTCACTCACCATGAGGCCCCGCCCCTGCCTCCTCCTCAACTGTGCTCATCTCCAGGACTTTATGACCACTTCCTTTGTACTGCAGCCGCCACTCAAGCCCGAGCCCTCCTACAGGGGGCGTGTCCTGCTGCCTGAAGCCGCAGTCCAGCTGTGTGTCGCCACGCAGTGGAGCAGCAAGGGACTGTGAGCGAGAGAACACCACAAACACAACTGTGGGAGACAGACAGAGGGAGAGAGAGACAGGGAGACAGAGAGAGGGATACAGAGAGAGGGAGAGAGAGACAGGGAGACAGAAAGAGGGAGACAGAGGGCTTTAAGTGTAACCTATAGCATATACTGTATAATGATGTGTGTTGCAGAAGCCTGTATGCAAAGCTGTATACATTCAGTGGTAGACCTCACCCTCTGTGAGCAGGGTCCCTGATTGGCTAAGAGGGAGTTCCAGCTTGCTCTGCATCAGAGGTGGAGCTTCAGATGCTGCCTCCTCATTGGTTAAAACCTGCAAGACCATGGTGAGGCTGATCCCGTCCCCGCCCACCTGCAGGGAGCCATAGAAGTGAGTGGGTCGAGCGCCGGGGTCAGAGCCACGGGTGACGTAGCGATTGATCTCACAGTTCACTTCCTGTTTGTTGAAGTCAGCATGGAGGAGGGACTCAGCATCCGGGATCTCCACTGAAGAGCCTGCTCCACAGATCTGTGTGTGTGTGTGTGTGTGTGTGTGTGTGTGTGTGTGTGTGTGTGTGTGTGTGTGTGTGTGTGTTCAACAGAAAAAGAAACAGTGAGAAAGGTGAAGTAATCTGTAACAAGAACTGCATTCAATGTATTCACAAATACCAGATTAGGCTATCATACCAGTATAACAACATTGATTGATCAATCATCAGTTCAGGTGATGTTGACCTGAGATTGTATATGGCTCTGTCAGATTGGGACCTTGGGTTTTACTGACCAACCTTTCACTTCAAAGATAAGTTCATCTGCGCTGGGGTTCTCCGGGGGGTTAAATGGGGTCACGGAGTCCAGAAAGGAGTCGGAGGCGGTCGGCAGATCCCTGAGAACCAGCTTCGCCGGTGTGGTGGTGAAGAGCCCTCCTCCACCCATACCCCCCTTCATCCCTCCTCCCCCCTCTACAAAGACACAGGGCAGCACCACATCTGCGCCCTCAAAAGCTGTCAAGGGAAAGTGAGATTTTCTGACATGATACCCCTTTTTAACACTAGGGGGCGCAGCTGCACAGAGCTACACAAATTTCAGACCCTGCTCGTTTGCTTCCTATGGTTCTTTTCACACTTGCAACACGAAAGGTACACTGAGTCCTTTTTGAACAACTTTAAGATGCTTTTAACACAAGCTTTCTAAGACACTTTCATTGCCATGTAATATTATTATTAAATAAGTATGTAATAATAGAATTATTAGCTAAACATATATCTTACCGTATGCTGAGGAGACCAAGCATCCTATCACGAAGACGTTGAGCATAACTAGGCTGGTAGATGTGTCTGCTCAACGGATTGTCATTGTACGCTAAAGATTATTAAAATATGAAAAAAGAGTACGCATTTCCTACAGCAAGGACTGATTCTTGCACTTATTCTACATTAAAAAACCTTTCGCTTTCGTTTTCACAAATTTCTTTCACTTACCTAAAATGTATTTTACAAACAAATCTATGGTTAACTGTAAATATAAAAACTACTGACGCTTTACCACAACGCAATTTTTCAGTGTGGCTATTTCGTTGAAGGGCAAAAGAGCCCGGAAGCAGTGTCGCCAAAAGTCTCCCCTGAAAGGTGAAAGTAAGGTCCGCTTCTCTCTCTCTTACTCTCCTTTATTTTCACAGCCAACCCATGAAACACCTTTGTCAAATCATAGAAGTGGAAGAAACTGAAATCACAGGGGTGTGTTCCAGTTCTGTAGCCGATCAGACAGTTTTGTGTGAACCTGAACGTAACAAAACATGGCAAGGCACGTGTATTTCACATTTCACACATAATCGCATTTATGCCAAACACGTGCAAAGCAATAATAGACAAATTAAACAATTACAAAAGGTAAGCAAAGTGGACAGTGGTATTATGTACAAAACTGCCAAACGCGTGGTCAATAGCCATAGTGATTATTTCAGTTCAGAACTGTAAAAAAAAAAAATACAGGTGCAAATACAGGGTCATGGAGGGGGAGACAATTTTTTCTCTTATTGTAAAAATGTAAAAAGGTCATGAAATCGTTACTGCTACAGGTTATATGAACAGAATGTTCCATTGTAGTGTGTTTCTTTGTTAGTCTAGAAATGGTGTTAAAGAGAAACCTTGGGTTGTTTTTATTATTTTCAATCAATGAAGCTACTAAGCTGATTTATCATCAGAAAGTGTTCTTTTACAGCTTACAAGACTATCTTGCCATGCCAGGTGGAATACTTCAAGTTTGGTGGAGTACCATTTGTCTTCTAGTTTCCATTTGTTTAAGTGCAAGAGTCTGGTCAGTGTGCCATAGGGCGAGTCTTTTCTGTTTTCTTATTCTCTTTTTCAGTGGTGCACAGTGTCAAGAGTTCATCGAAGCACACTTATGACGTCAGCCGTTAGTAGGTCGATATGAGGTGCCAGGAGTAAGAGCTGAGGCAAGTGCGGCTGGTAGTTTTGACATGAATTCTGTGTCTTGTCAGATAAACATTTACATTTACATTTAGTCATTTAGCAGACGCTTTTGTCCAAAGCGACGTACAAGGGAGATAAACAACGGGTTAATGTAGAAATTGTTTAATTCTGATGTTGCGCAGAATTCTGATTGCATGTTGAATGAATTAGGTGATGATCTGAAAAGACAGTATTTTGAGGTAGAACTATAGAGTGGTCAATTTCTAACTCATATGTTAATACAAGGTCAATGATGCGGTTGTGGTAATGAGTTGGTGTGTTTACATGTTGGGAAAACTCAATAGACTCTATTAGTGATTGGAATGCGATTGTAAGGCTATTATTTTCATTGTCCATGTGGATATTAAAATCTCCCACTATGAGGGTTTTATCAGAGTTTATAACCAAGGTGGTTGAGATAAAAGAGTTATTATCTTTGTCAGATTTTCCTGTCTAATACCTTTATCAGTGTGATTTGCAGTGTGCTTAGGTGTTGTGGGTTAAAAGAGAATATACTTTTCTGCCAATAAATGTCTTATCTGCACATTCTTGTGAAGCCATTCAACCTGCCAAATTTTGTCATAACTTAAAAACAGAATGTTTAGAATGATACTAAGAGGAAAGAAAAAAAAAACATATTGATACGGTGTTAGGCATATGCCATAACTAGAAACTCTAGAGATACAAATGTGATTTTGACTTTTATTTATTTTTGTATTTTGTTTGGTGTTTGGTTCTGGTGAAATGGTTCCTTTGTAAACATGAACAGAAGTTTGGGTTTGAATTTCGTACGTGAATGACTCAGCTGAGACTCCAGGATTAAAACAGTGAACTTATAAACACATTAGATAACGGTCTTCCTTAACCAGGGAAAGTGCCAATGCATGTATTGCTGATGCCAAGCCTGCCATTTTAGCAGAAAAATGGCAGATTGTCATCTAAACAAAAAGCACAGTGCCTCTCCTAAAGGCCAGATATGTGCTTTTATTCAAATATATTACACACATTTTCAAGTAAAAAAGATGAAAAAGAAAACAATTAAAGAAGACATTCCCAGTGGTCTACAGTTCAAATATCCAGTTCATGATCATTTTAGGTCTTAAATAAACACAAAAACAAAATCAAATTTGACCAAATACATTTGCATTTCAACAAACCACAGTAACAGCAATGCAGACATTAAAGACATGACACAGCATGTGTTGGTACACAAGGGTAGACACACACTTGAATAACCCCAAATATACACAAACATACCAAAAAGTCACAAGTATAAAAACACAATCATGGACTCATCTACAACACATCTGGTCCAGATCCACCACAGACTGAGGTGCATTCTGGGACAGAGAGTCCACAACGGGGCGATAAAAGACCAAATGCCTGATCATTTATCTTCATTTACACGTTACTCACAAAACTGACAGTCACAGTAATTCCTCTAAAGATAACAAGAACATGACAAAAGGCCAAACTGCTACTGTCAGTTCAAATTTGAATTTAATTAAGATTCCCTCTACATTTCCTACATGTACCAAATTGAATCTTAATTTTAAGATTCACTCAAAATTTTATACATGTACCAAATTGAATCTTAATTTAAAGATTCACTCATAATTTCCTACATGTACCAAATTGAATCTTAATTTTAAGATTCCCTCAAAATGTTCTACATGCACAAAATTGTTTCTAAGCATTGACAAGAAGCATGAAGCACAAAAAATAGCATACAAATAGTTTTCAGAGCATTGTTGTAGTTTAAGGGTTTTATCTTCAAAATATTCAGTCATAACTCAAACTGTACTACCCATAACTTGATAAAATACCGCTGTTCCAACTGTCACGACCAGTATTGATATCATGATGCCATAGAAGTTGTCGCCTGTAGACACAGAGACAATTGCATTGTAAGCAGTGGTATATATTCTGTAACTGTATAACATAGCTTCACAGTACTATACTGTCTAATTAGTACTAATTCAACTCATTTGTTTTGAGGTATGGAAGATACCACTTGTAAATCTGTAAATCTGTGCTCAAAGAGTAAAAGCCCTCCCCAGCCTTTTTTTGTGTCTGCATTTGGGTTTGTTGATTGTTCTAAGAGGCCATCAGTATTCAGAAGATAAAATGCCTCGCCCAGAAGCAGAAGTTCCGCATGGCATCTACTAGCTCTGTGCAGAAACCTCAGCAGCAGGCATTGTGCAGGACCTTAAACTCTGAATATGAATGAATACTTTCTGCCCTCTGAAAAGAGTCACAGAGATTCCATGGCGCTGCTCACCTGTCTCGGGGGCGAGGACCCTGGTGCTGACGTCGACTGCTGAGCCCAGGGCCTGATGGGTAACCCTACAGGTGATGTTGGTCCCGGGAGGGTGTGTCGAGAGGAGAAGCAGCAGGTAGGCGGTGACGGAGAAAGTTCCATCAGCATGCTGCCTGTGACTGGACAGGGATGTCTCCTCAGTGATTGAGGTGGGCTCTGCCTCCGATGAGCTGATTGACAGCCACTCAACCTACAAGCCCAGATAAGGTTGACAGAATGTAATTACAGGCCAAACGAGCGTGATGTGTAATTACAAATATGTACAGACTATTCTGATTTCTGTAGCTCAAGTTGTAGACCAAGGTGGCTGTTGAGCTCAAATGTCTCGGACAATGCATCTTTAAGTTAGCTGCTGTGTATTATCGTTGTGGGTTAAAGTTATTCATTGAGTATTACAGTTTTTTCAATGACTTACACACTATAACTGGGCCTATTAACTTAACATTCTTAACCATGATGCCATCTACCAAAAGACAGACCCATTTCCTAAAACTATACACTAACACTATTCCCCTTTTTCCACACATTATTCAGATTTGTTGAACTATTTGTGCAAAACTCTACACACAAATCCCTTCATATGTCACTGGCTGCACCATGTGCTCATATAGTAAGCACTGGCATTCAGTATCATTAAGTCATCACAGCTCAAGCTCAACTGATACACAATTCTTAAAATTGGCCAAAAACCAATCAGAACCTCAGGACAGATAGATAAAATGGATGCACATGGACCTTTCCTTATGTAACTAACTAACAGTTTTTTCCATTTGTTTATATTGGTAAATATACAATTATTTTACTGTATTCTATGATATTAACGTATCAGTTGAATATATTTACAGTACATTTACTTTTTCCACTGAATCAGTTTATTTCACTACAGTGCATTTAGGAATTAACAAATTTGAAAATGTTATACATGTGTTGTGTCTATATTGTGTTCATCATTTAAAGAGGTTGTTTTAGGGTAAAACCACTACTCATTGCAGAAACAGGATTTTATGATGGTGTTCTGAATTGATCTCACCAGTGTGTAATTTTGTAGCCTATATGTATTTGATGGCTTTTGTGTGAGTTAGGTTTAGATGTAAGATTACATGGTTTTGAGTGGAGAGACTGGTTTTGACATGGGAGTTTAAAGTTTATGAAGATGAGTGTACAGCTATGTGGTTGTGTTCAGAGTTAAGGGGAAATAGAGCATAATTTCATGTACGTAAGTCACTGTGGATAAAAAGTTCTGCTAAATGAATAGGTGTAAATTCCCCTAGCAACAGTTGAAGACCTGCTGTAAAAGACAAACCTCCACATCAAGAGGATAGTAGCTGTTGCAGTGACAGCTAAGTTTCTGGGCTGGCTCCTCTTGATATATCACTTTCTCCTCAGAGAGAGACACTTTTGGAGGTTCTGGGGGAAAGGAGACAACGTAGGTGACACACACTTTTAACTCTCTCATGGCAAGGCTTGCACAGAAGCATGTATCGGCTGTCATGCCAACTAGTGAGGCCAGGTGAAGGTCTCATGTCAGGTGCCAAAGATGGCGTCATTAAGCACGCATGCACATGGAGATAAGAAGAAGACCCCACACCAACTAATAATGGCGACTTACGTGTGATGTGTAGCTTGACAATCTGTTGTGTCTGGAACATTCCAGATGTGACGGTGCAGATGTATGTTCCTTCGTCAGCCACTCTGAGATTTGTGAGGGTCAGAGACACATTACCCTCCTCCACCGCCAGGGCGGGGTCCACACTAGCCCCCTCCCGCCCTGCAGACACTGTCAATCAAAACAAACAGCTAGAAGCTGGAGGTTTTCAGGTGAAACAATCTGATTATGTGGCTGATTTAGCTGTCACTCACCATGAGGCCCCGCCCCTGCCTCCTCCTCAACTGTGCTCATCTCCAGGACTTTATGACCACTTCCTTTGTACTGCAGCCGCCACTCAAGCCCGAGCCCTCCTACAGGGGGCGTGTCCTGCTGCCTGAAGCCGCAGTCCAGCTGTGTGTCGCCCCCCAGTGGAGCAGTAAGGGACTGTGAGCGAGAGAACACCACAAACACAACTGTGGGAGACAGACAGAGGGAGAGAGAGACAGGGAGACAAAACGTAATGAGGCTGTGGAGAAAATTTTGTCGAAACTTTTAAGATCTACATTTTGCTAAAATAGGACCCCACATTAAGACTTTACGGCTTTAAGTGTAACCTATAACATACACTGTATAATGATGTGTGATGTAGAAGCCTCTATGCAAAGCTGTATACATTAGTTTACAGTCTATACACATTTCAGCATTCACAGTGGTAGACCTCACCCTCTGTGAGCAGGGTCCCTGATTGGCTAAGAGGGAGTTCCAGCTTGCTCTGCATCAGAGGTGGAGTTTCAGATGCTGCCTCCTCATTGGTTAAAACCTGCAAGACCATGGTGAGGCTGATCCCCTCCCCCCCCACTTGCAGAGAGGCAATGAAGTGAGTGGGTCGAGCGCCGGGGTCAGAGCCACGGGTGACGTAGCGACTGATCTCACAGTTCACTTCCTGTTCATTACAGTCAGCATGGAGGAGGGACTCAGCATCCGGGATCTCCACTGAAGAGCCTGCTCCACAGATCAGCGTGTGTGTGTGTGTGTGTGTGTGTGTGTGTGTGTGTATGTGTGTGTGTGTATGTGTGTGTGTGTATGTGTGTGTGTACAATAGAAAAAGAAACAGTGAGAAAGGAACATAGATGGGTAGGTGAAGTAATCTGTAACAAGAACTGCATCCAATGTATTCACAAATACCAAACTAGAAAATGCATTTCCTGAAGGAAATACCAGTGCATGAAATGCAAAAGTTAAGAAAGGAAGAAGAAAAGAAAGAAGAGTGAAAGAAGGAAAGAAGAGTGGAAGAAGGAAAGAAGAAAAGAAAGAAGAAATGAAAGAAGAGTGAAGCTAGGAAAGAAGAGTGGAAGAAGGAAAGAAGAAAAGAAAGAAGGGAAAGAAGAGTGGAAGACAGAAAGAAGAAAGGAATGAAGAGTGAACAAGAGTGGCTCTGGATAAAGAGATAAAGAGAGAGTGAAGAGGGAAAATATTGAAAGGAGAGAAAATGGAGTGAATCAGAGAGATGGAGTGTGAGAGAAAGTAGAGTGAGAGGGATAGAGAGAAAAAAAAGTAGAGTATGGAATGTGTCTCTTAATATTCCTAGTTATACAGTTGAATGGAGAGGGACAGAGAGAAGAGGAGCCTTGGAACCTTGGCGCAGGTGTCAGTGAAGCACAGGTGCAAGCCAGTTTAATGACCCTATTATGATGTCATAATGGCCCAATGTAAGTCAATGGGAAAATTTGTATTCGTTTTTATTTAATATCTTAAAAAGTATAAAGTTTAGAAAAATGAAAAATACATAGCATAAGTGTCCTTTACAAGACATACGCGCCAAAGTTTGAACGGAGTTTCCAAGTTAAGCGGTTCGAGCTGAATTAAGTGCAGAAGTCGGTACAAAGAATAACTAGAAAATGCATTTCCTGAAGGAAATACCAGTGCATGAAATGCAAAAGTTAAGAAAGGAAGAAGAAAAGAAAGAAGAGTGAAAGAAGGAAAGAAGAAAGGAAAGAAGAGTAAAAGAAGGAAAGAAGTGAGGAAGAAGGAAAGAAGAGTGGAAGAAGGAAAGAAGAAAGGAAAGAAGAGTGAAGAAAGGAAAGAAGAGTGGAAGAAGGAAAGAAGAGTGGAAGAAGGAAAGAAGAAAGGAAGGAAGAGTGAAGAAAGGAAAGAAGAAAAGAAAGAAGAGTGAAAGAAGGAAAGAAGAAAGGAAAGAAGAGTGAAGAAAGAAAAGAAGAGTGGAAGAAGAAAAGAAAGAAGGAAAGAAGAAAGGAAAGTAGAGTAAAAGAAGGAAAGAAGAGTGGAAGAAGGAAAGAAGAGTGAAGAAAGAAAAGAAGAGTAGAAGAAGGAAAGAAGAGTGGAAGAAGGAAAGAAGAAAGGAAAGGAGAGTGGAAGAAGGAAAGAAGAGTGGAAGAAGGAAAGAAGAAGAGTGGAAGAAGGAAAGAATAATATTCCTAGTTATACAGTTGAATGGAGAGGGACAGAGAGAAGAGGAGCCTTGGAACCTTGGCGCAGGTGTCAGTGAAGCACAGGTGCAAGCCAGTTTAAAGACCCTATTATTGATGTCATAATGGCCCAATGTAAGTCAATGGGAGAAATTGTATTAGTTTTTATTTAATATTTTAAAAAGTATAAAGTTTAGAAAAATGAAAAATACATAGCATAAGTGTCCTTTACAAGACCTACGCAGCAAAGTTTGAACAAAGTTTCTAAGTTAAGCGGTTCGAGCTGAATTAAGCGCAGAAGTTCGGTACAAAGAATAATAACTAGAAAATGCATTTCCTGAAGGAAATACCAGTGCATGAAATGCAAAAGTTAAGAAAGGAAGAAGAAAAGAAAGAAGAGTGAAATTAGGAAAGAAGAAAGGAAAGAAGAGTAAAAGAAGGAAAGAAGAGAGGAAGAAGGAAAGAAGAGTGGAAGAAGGAAAGAAGAAAGGAAAGAAGAGTGAAGAAAGGAAAGAAGAGTGGAAGAAGGAAAGAAGAGTGAAGAAAGGAAAGAAGAGTGAAAGAAGGAAAGAAGAAAGGAAAGAAGAGTGAAGAAAGGAAAGAAGAGTGGAAGAAGAAAAGAAAGAAGGAAAGAAGAAAGGAAAGTAGAGTAAAAGAAGGAAAGAAGAGTAGAAGAAGGAAAGAAGAGTGGAAGAAGGAAAGAAGAAAGGAAAGGAGAGTGGAAGAAGGAAAGAAGAGTGGAAGAACGAAAGAAGAAGAGTGGAAAAAGGAAAGAATAATATTCCTAGTTATACAGTTGAATGGAGAGGGACAGAGAGAAGAGGAGCCTTGGAACCTTGGCGCAGGTGTCAGTGAAGCACAGGTGCAAGCCAGTTTAAAGACCCTATTATGATGTCATAATGGCCCAATGTAAGTCAATGGGAGAAATTGTATTAGTTTTTATTTAATATTTTAAAAAGTATAAAGTTTAGAAAAATGAAAAATACATAGCATAAGTGTCCTTTACAAGACCTACGCAGCAAAGTTTGAACAAAGTTTCTAAGTTAAGCGGTTCAAGCTGAATAAAGCGCAGAAGTTTGGTACAAAGAATAATAACTAGAAAATGCATTTCCTGAAGGAAATACCAGTGCATGAAATGCAAAAGTTAAGAAAGGAAGAAGAAAAGAAAGAAGAGTGAAAGAAGGAAAGAAGAAAGGAAAGAAGAGTAAAAGAAGGAAAGAAGTGAGGAAGAAGGAAAGAAGAGTGGAAGAAGGAAAGAAGAAAGGAAAGAAGAGTGAAGAAAGGAAAGAAGAGTGGAAGAAGGAAAGAAGAGTGGAAGAAGGAAAGAAGAAAGGAAAGAAGAGTGAAGAAAGGAAAGAAGAAAAGAAAGAAGAGTGAAAGAAGGAAAGAAGAAAGGAAAGAAGAGTGAAGAAAGAAAAGAAGAGTGGAAGAAGAAAAGAAAGAAGGAAAGAAGAAAGGAAAGTAGAGTAAAAGAAGGAAAGAAGAGTGGAAGAAGGAAAGAAGAGTGAAGAAAGAAAAGAAGAGTAGAAGAAGGAAAGAAGAGTGGAAGAAGGAAAGAAGAAAGGAAAGGAGAGTGGAAGAAGGAAAGAAGAGTGGAAGAAGAAAGAAGAAGAGTGGAAGAAGGAAAGAATAATATTCCTAGTTATACAGTTGAATGGAGAGGGACAGAGAGAAGAGGAGCCTTGGAACCTTGGCGCAGGTGTCAGTGAAGCACAGGTGCAAGCCAGTTTAAAGACCCTATTATGATGTCATAATGGCCCAATGTAAGTCAATGGGAGAAATTGTATTAGTTTTTATTTAACATTTTAAAAAGTATAAAGTTTAGAAAAATGAAAAATACATAGCATAAGTGTCCTTTACAAGACCTATGCAGCAAAGTTTGAACAAAGTTTCTAAGTTAAGCGGTTCGAGCTGAATTAAGCGCAGAAGTTCGGTACAAAGAATAATAACTAGAAAATGCATTTCCTGAAGGAAATACCAGTGCATGAAATGCAAAAGTTAAGAAAGGAAGAAGAAAAGAAAGAAGAGTGAAAGAAGGAAAGAAGAAAGGAAAGAAGAGTAAAAGAAGGAAAGAAGTGAGGAAGAAGGAAAGAAGAGTGGAAGAAGGAAAGAAGAAAGGAAAGAAGAGTGGAAGAAGGAAAGAAGAGTGGAAGAAGGAAAGAAGAAAGGAAAGAAGAGTGAAGAAAGGAAAGAAGAAAAGAAAGAAGAGTGAAAGAAGGAAAGAAGAAAGGAAAGAAGAGTGAAGAAAGAAAAGAAGAGTGGAAGAAGAAAAGAAAGAAGGAAAGAAGAAAGGAAAGTAGAGTAAAAGAAGGAAAGAAGAGTGGAAGAAGGAAAGAAGAGTGAAGAAAGAAAAGAAGAGTAGAAGAAGGAAAGAAGAGTGGAAGAAGGAAAGAAGAAAGGAAAGGAGAGTGGAAGAAGGAAAGAAGAGTGGAAGAACGAAAGAAGAAGAGTGGAAGAAGGAAAGAATAATATTCCTAGTTATACAGTTGAATGGAGAGGGACAGAGAGAAGAGGAGCCTTGGAACCTTGGCGCAGGTGTCAGTGAAGCACAGGTGCAAGCCAGTTTAAAGACCCTATTATGATGTCATAATGGCCCAATGTAAGTCAATGGGAGAAATTGTATTAGTTTTTATTTAATATTTTAAAAAGTATAAAGTTTAGAAAAATGAAAAATACATAGCATAAGTGTCCTTTACAAGACCTACGCAGCAAAGTTTGAACAAAGTTTCTAAGTTAAGCGGTTCAAGCTGAATAAAGCGCAGAAGTTTGGTACAAAGAATAACTAGAAAATGCATTTCCTGAAGGAAATACCAGTGCATGAAATGCAAAAGTTAAGAAAGGAAGAAGAAAAGAAAGAAGAGTGAAAGAAGGAAATAAGAAAGGAAAGAAGAGTAAAGAAAGGAAAGAAGAAAGGAAAGAAGAGTCGAAGAAGGAAAGAAGAAGGGAAGAAGGAAAGAAGAAAAGAAAGAAGAGTGAAGAAAGGAAAGAAGAAGGAAAGAGGAAAAAAAAGAAAAGTATAAGAAGGAAAGAAGAAAGGAAAGGAGAGTGGAAGAAGTAAAGAAGAAGGAAAGAAGAAAAGAAAGAAGAGTGAAGAAAGAAAAGAAGAGTGGAAGAAGGAAAGAAGAAAAAAAAGAAAAGTGAAAGAAGGAAAGAAGAGTGAAAGAAGGAAAAAAGAGTGGAAGAAGGAAAGAAGAAAAGAAAGAAGAGTGAAAGAAGGAAAGAAGAGTGGAAGAAGAGTGGAAGAAGGAAAGAAGAAAAGAAAGAAGAGAGAAAGAAGAGAGAAGAGTGGAAGAAGGAAAGAAGAAAGGAAAGAAGAGTGGAAGAAGGAAAGAAGAGTGGAAGAAGAGTGAAGAAAGAAAAGAAGAGTAGAAGAAGGAAAGAAGAGTGGAAGAAGGAAAGAAGAGTGAAGAAAGAAAAGAAGAGTAGAAGAAGGAAAGAAGAGTGGAAGAAGGAAAGAAGAAAGGAAAGGAGAGTGGAAGAAGGAAAGAAGAGTGGAAGAACGAAAGAAGAAGAGTGGAAGAAGGAAAGAATAATATTCCTAGTTATACAGTTGAATGGAGAGGGACAGAGAGAAGAGGAGCCTTGGAACCTTTGCGCAGGTGTCAGTGAAGCACAGGTGCAAGCCAGTTTAAAGACCCTATTATGATGTCATAATGGCCCAATGTAAGTCAATGGGAGAAATTGTATTAGTTTTTATTTAATATTTTAAAAAGTATAAAGTTTAGAAAAATGAAAAATACATAGCATAAGTGTCCTTTACAAGACCTACGCAGCAAAGTTTGAACAAAGTTTCTAAGTTAAGCGGTTCAAGCTGAATAAAGCGCAGAAGTTTGGTACAAAGAATAATAATAAGAAGAATAAGAAACGAAGGAATAACAATACAGGGCATTTCATGCACTGTAATAAGAAGAATAAGAAACGAAGGAATAACAATACAGGGCATTTCATGCACTGTAATAAGTATAAGAAACGAAGGAATAACAATACAGGGCATTTCATGCACTGTAATAAGAAGTAGAAGAATAAGAAACAAAGGAATAACAATACAGGGCATTTCATGCACTGTAATAAGAAGTAGAAGAAGTAGAAGAAACGAAGGAATAACAATACAGGGCATTTCATGCACTGTAATAAGAAGCCTAGGAATAACAATACAGGGCATTTCATGCACTGTAATAAGAAACGAAGGAATAACAATACAGGGCATTTCATGCACTGTAATTAGGCTATCATACCAGTATAACAACATAGGGATTGATCAATCATCAGTTCAGGCTGTTTAGCTGATGTTGCTGAGGTTTTACTGACCAACCTTTCACTTCAAAGATGAGTTCATCTGCGCTGGGTTTCTCCGGGGGGTTAAATGGGGTCACGGAGTCCAGAGAGTCGGAGTCGGAGGCGGTCGGCAGATCCCTGAGGACCAGCATCGCCGGCGTCCGGGTGAAGAGCCCTCCTCCACCCATACCCCCCATCATTCCACCTCCCTCCTCTACAAGGAAACAGGACAGCACCACATCTGCGCCTGTCAAGGAAAAGCAAGATTTTCTGACATGATACACACACTTTTTCACACTAGGGGGCGCAGCTTTACAGAACTACACAAATGTCAGACTGCTCGTCTGCTTCCTATGGTTCTTTTCACACTTGCAACACGAAAGATACACTGAGAAAAATCCTTTTCGTCTCTTTCATTGTCATGCAAAACTATTAAATATGTATGTAATAATATAATTATTAGCTCTACATATATCTTACCGTATGCTGATGAGACCAAGCATCCTATCATGAAGACGTTAAGCATAACTAGGCTGGTAGATGTGTCTGCTCAAGGGATTGTCATTGGTAAGCTAAAGATAATTAAAATATGAAAAGATTACGCATTTGCTACAGAAAAGACTGATTCTTCAAGTCAGCCTACATTTTTTTTTAAAACTTTCGCTTTCGTTTTCACAAATGTCTTTCACTCAGCTCAAATTTATTTTATAAACAACCGTACATACATGAACTGTACATATATAAACTTCTGACGCTTTACCAAAACGCAATCTCCCAGTGCGGCTATTCCGTTGAAGGGCAATAGAGCCCGTAAGCAGTGTCGTCAAAAGTCTCCCCTGAGAAGTGAAAGTCAGATCCGCTTTATTTTCACAACCAACGCATGAAACACCTTTGTCGAATCACAGAAGTGGAAGAAGCTGACTTCACAGGGGTGTGTTCCATTTCTGTAGCCTATCAGACACGCGCTTCAGCGATTGGTTTTGTGTAGTGGGCCCTGTTCTTGTGCTAAACGTAATATGACATGGCAAGGCACGTGTATTTCACATCTCATACATAAGCGCATTTATGGCAAATACGTGTAAAATAATAATAGACAAATGACGCAATTACAAAAGGTAAGCAAAGTGGACAGTGGTATTATGTACAAAACTGCCAAACGTGTGGTCAATAGTGATTAGTAGTCATAGTGATTCTTTCAGTGCAGAACCATAAAAAAAAAAAAACAATTCAGATACAAATACAGATTTATTGATCAAGAAATGGGTCCAGTCATTTCACTGTCAAATAAACATTTCAAATGACAGACCAAATTCTTCTTCATTGCAGGCATTTTGAGGGGGTTTCTCTGTAGAAGTGATCCACATTCATTCCAATGTATCTTATCCTAGTGTTCATTTTAATAATACATCATGTATTATTATTAGGGCTGTCAATAGATTAAAAAAAAATAACTAATTAATCGCACATTTTGAAATTAAACGTTTTTTTTCTTCTTAAGACTAAATCTTATAAATTAACGAGTAATCACTTCATACAGCATGTATTTTAGACACTGTTGTTTAATTGTATTTTTTTTTTAAACACAATGGTGCCCCTTGACGGTAAATCGTAAGAATTTCCCCTGAAGCAATTCGAATCACCTCAATCAGCCCACTGTCCTCAACTATGTTGATGGGCTGACAGTCACCGGCAACCCAAATGGCAACCTTTTCACGGACTGGTCTAGTTATTTTCCTAGAGAAGTCATGGAGTGTGGGTTGGCGACCATCTAACCTGGGACTGCTTTCTGTCAGGTGCTTTGCATTAAGGTGATAACTTCAAGACGAGCTGCTTCTGTGATAGCTAAATTCAGCTTGACAAATGCTACATACAACTTTAGTTTTGTCGATTGTTCCGTCATTTTGGCTCTTAAACAGAGACTTTCCGCCCAACAATCCCTCAGCTCTCTCCATCTTCAACTACCGCAGTGGTCTCAAACTTTTTCTGTTCATTCCCCACTTTGAACAAGGGGGGCTATTCAAGCCCCACCTGTCCCTCATCTCTCCCATAAAATGGTAGGCCAAGTCTGGCCTGATGTAATTCCCAATCCTCTCCCCACCTCTTCTCCGCCTCGCTTCCTGTCATAACTTCATGTCCTATCCAAATAAAGGCTTTAAAAAAAATAAAATAATAATAATTATTAAATTATTATTATTTTTTTTAAGTTGCGTTAATTGCGTTAAAATATTTTATCGCGTTAATCGCGGCCGCATTAATCGCATAGATTAACGCGTTAACGCTGACAGCCCTAATTATTATATGTAACATCTTGCCTGGAATTGCCCTATTTCTCCTTCTCCATAGTTTCCCTAATCCAGTCCAGGTAATTCTGTACTTTGGTATAGTAGGTCTTACTTCCACAAGCTGGTCCCCAGGACACAATGCCCTTCACTCGATAGGGTTCCCTATGCGACCCCTTCCCCAACATGGGCTGAACCAGAGCCCCTCCACTGTCCCCTTGGCAGGTGTCTGAGCCATCCAGCCCTGCACAGAACATGTTGCGGGTGAAGGCCATGGGCTGCTTCAGTTGGCTGTGGTCCGGCGTCTTCTGGCACTTTTCCTGGGAGTATTCCCCGATGGCTGCGTAGCGAAGCTTCCTGCTCATCCGGCCCTTCTCCCAGGCTCCAAACCCAGACACCGTCCCCATCTTCCCCTCCAAGGCAGGGCCCTCCGCCCTCTCTGGCAGACACACAGGGAGGAGAGCGGGGCTGAGCCTCACCCTGGAGGAGAGCTTGATCAGGGCGATGTCATTGTCGTAGCTCGTGTGTTCGTCATTAGACAGACCCTTCTGGAAGCCGGGGTGAACGACAACCTTCTCGCTCACCATAATTACTCGCTTGTTGTCTTGGCCTTCGACGATGCCTCCGTACAAGGTGAAGTTCTGGTCATCGTAGCCGTCCACCACAGAGGCCGCGGTGAGAGCCCAGCGATCGCTGAGCAGGGAGGCGCTGGCTCGGTGCGGCTCCCTCACCAGGAGGTGCCAGGGCAGCGCCCGCAGCCTCGCCACTCGGCCACCCAGGATACGGCCACTGCTATGGCTAAGGGTATCTGTGATTCCACACTCTAGGGTGGGAGGGTGGGGGAGAGAGAGAGAGAGAGAGAGAGAGAGAGAGAGAAGAGAGAGAGAGAGAGAAAGAGAGAGACAGATACAGGGAGAGAGAGAGAGAGAGGGGAGGGAGGGAGGAAAGAAACAAAGATTTTGATAATGATAATGTCTGACTGTGCATATATGTTTGGGGCTAGGTGACAAAGCAGACCAATGCATTACCTGGAACACATTTTGGCCACCTGGAATGTCCAGTCCCAGATCTCCACAGTCCGTCAGCAGCGCATGTGTAGGTCTCTGTGTGGGGGACAGAACACAGCCCAGTGCAGTTAGCCTACCACCTGCATCAGCATGGCCAGTATGTGTGAACAGTATCCTGGCGACAGTGCTCCAACCTTGTCCTTCTAGCCTGTAGTACTTCGAGGCACATTTGAGCTGGATTTCACTGTTGTGCTCGTATCTTATGCTGCTGTTCACCACCTCAACCAGGTCTGGTAGTTCAGGGGGATCACAGACTGTGACAGAAAATGATCAGGAAATGCTGGAGCCAGTGCCTTTTCCCATACCTCATATCATTCTTGTCATAAGCATTGCATTTCTAAATTCACACGCTAACAGCTTAGTGGCTCTGCTGCTGCCTCTCAGACTATAAATCAGAGGAATAACATGGATCTGCGGCACAAGAGAAAATTTATTATATACGTATATTATATAAAAATGTATTTACGTCTGTTCTCACTATTCACCATTCTGCTTCTGCATCAGGCCAATGAAACACTGTTCATAGTAAGCCATCTCATTTTAGTCAAACAGCTGAGTGAAAACCTCTGTACAGGATTTATGATTTATGTTTTTGATATTGATCGTCTTTTTAAAGACATAAGAGATTGTGCTGTGTTAATGCTGTAGACTACTCACAGTGTTGCTGCATGGTGCTGCTGATCCAGTGATGATGCGGAGAAACGCGGGTGTAAACTCCATATGTCCCTTCCTGATTGGCCACTGCCCGAAGGAGGACCCCTGCCACCCCAAACCTGCCGCCCTCCTCCACCCCGAGTGCTGCCCCCATGTCACCGCTGGGGAGGGACTTCACTCCCTCAGGGAGCTTAGAGCAGAGGGTATGGTTAGTAGGGACTGCATGCCTACTGCTGCTGTCAGATGTGCAACACCTCACATGATCCACTAGTTGGAGCCAGACACCATGGTGGCCGCTAGAGCTGGACTTGAACGCTGACACCAAGCTGACAGAGACAAAGAAACACACCAGTGGTGAGAGTGTCTGTGTCTGTGTCTGTGTCTGTGTCTGTGTCTGTGTCTGTGTCTGTACCATGAGAAGTAAGCTCTACTGAGTAAGATGACAGAAAGGAGCATACTGGAGAGATGAACCAGATATGGTTTTCAAACTTATAAAACTATAAATAATGCAAGTTTCAGGCTTCAGTAAATGTTATTGTCAGTGAAGAATAACCGTAAATAACCAAGTGTAAGCAATATCAGTCTTACAGTAGCCTATACTGAATTTAGGTTTGACCGTAAGACTGATATTAGGATCAGTCAACACTGTTCTCCATGCCGATCTCCAGTAAGATAGGGTGTTGTGTCCCTTAGTGTGAAAAACATTATTTTAGCATGTAACAGCTCTTACCCACGCTGCCCAGCGCTATAAGATCTCTCTGTGGGAAGGCACAGAGGCATGACATCTGCATTGAATGTGATGGGACTCTTCAGTTTGACCAGGGCAATGTCGTGGTTGAAAGCGGTCAGGCTGTCTGACTTGTTGTACGAAGGGTGAACATGTAGGGATGTAGCCTGAAGAGCAGACTTCCTGATGTACAACTGAAAAACAAACAAAGGATCATCACACATGTGCCAACTGAACAGATCTCAAACTGGAGTCAGTGTAATTGATAATGATATTTGTTCTATCTGGTTAATGGCTGGGATCTATTTTCTTGGCCCTCTAGTCTCCCAGTCTCTCTGTTCCCATCAACCCAACCCTCTCTCTTCTTCACCCTCTTCATCATTTTTTAAACAGTAAATCAGATTAATAAATTATTATCTCATCGCCTACTACCCCTTCTGGGGCTTAGGCCGCAAATAAGAGTTCTCCAAGCATCTCGGTCCTGAGCTAACATCTCAAGCTGTCCCCAAGTGTAGCCCATTTTCTTGGCGTCTGCCTCCCAGTCTCTACGCCAGGTGTTTCGCGGCCGACCTCTCTTTCTTTTCCCTTGGGGATTCCACTTGAGGGACTGTCTTGTGGTGTTTGTGGCTGGTTTACGGAGAGTATGGCCTATCCATCTCCAACGTCGTTGGAGGATCTCTTCGTCTGCTGGCTTTTGGCTGGTACGTTCCCACAGTTCTTTGTTACTGATGGTGTTAGGCCAGTGGATCTGGAGGATTCGTCGCAGACAGGTATTGATGAATGACTGGATTTTGTTTGTCGTATTCACTGTAGTCCTCCATGTCTCAGCTCCGTAGAGTAGGACTGACTTCACATTGCTGTTAAAGATCTTGATCTTTGTTGTGATGGCCAGGTCTTTTGCGCTCCAGATGTTTTTTAGTTGGAGGTACGCAACTCTGGCCTTGCCAATCCTGACTCTCACATCTGCATCTGTTCCACCCTGCTTGTTGACAATGCTGCCAAGGTAGGTGAACTCCTCAACCTCCTCCAGAGCTTCGCCTTCCAGCATGATGGGTGCAGTGTTGGCAGAGTTGACTCTCATGACTTTGCTCTTCCCTCTGTGGATGTTAAGACCGAGGCGAGCAGAGTTGGTTGCGATGGTGCTGGTCTTTTCCTGCATCTGTTGCTGGGTATGAGAGAGAAGGGCCAAGTCATCTGCAAAGTCCAGGTCATCGAGCTGCGCCCACATTGTCCACTGTATGCCATTTTTTCTTTCTGCTGTGGATTGCTTTGTTACCCAATCCATTGCTAGCAGGAACAAGAATGGCGATAGTAAGCACCCCTGCCTCACTCCTGTTTGTACACAGAAAGCACCGGTAGGTTGTCCCTCGTGGATCACTCTGCAGGTCATTCCCTCATAGGTGTTTCTGATAATGTTGGTTAATTTCTCTGGCACTCCGTAGTGCCTGAGAAGCTTCCAGAGGGTCCCTGTCCACACTATCGAAAGCCTTCTCGTAGTCGATGAAGTTTATGAATAGCGGTGAATTCCACTCTAGTGACTGTTCCAGGATGATGCGCAGCGTAGCAATCTGGTCTATACACGATCTGTCTTTGCGGAAGCCAGCTTGCTGGTCTCTAAGCTGGGGGTCAATCACATCCTTCATCCTGTCCAGTAAGATCCTGTAGAAGACCTTTCCTGGGATGGAGAGTAGCATGATCCCCCTATAGTTTCCACAGTTGCTCAGGTCCCCTTTCTTTGGCATCTTAACAAGATAGCCCTCCTTCCATTCGCATGGGATGTTTTCCTCTTCCCACATCTTCTTGAAGAGAGGGTGGAGCATCTCTCCCATGGTCTCGTCCGTCTTCAGAGCCTCAGCTGGCTATCTGGTTGTGGCCTTGCCGTTTCTAAGCTTTTTAATTGCTTTCCTGATCTCCTCCCTTCTTGGTGCACTGAGGTCTATTGGCAGGTCCCTGTCTGCTTGTTGGATGTGTGGTGGGTCTTGTGGGGCTGGTCTGTTAAGTAGTTCCTCGAAATGTTCCATCCATCTTTTCTTCTGTCCTTCCTCCCCAATTATTGGCTTTCCCTCTTTGTCCTTTACCGGTCTTTGATGTTTACTGGTCTTTCCTGCCAGCTTTTTGGTGGTGTCATACAGGTCTTTCAGATTCCCATGTCTAGCTGCTTCTTCTGCTTCTAATGCAAGGGCCTCTATGTAGTTCCTCTTGTCTGTCTTCAAGCTTTTTTTCACGTTCTTATTTGCTTCCCTGTACTCTGTTTGTGCCTTCCCTTTCTCTGCTCTTGTACGACTGCTGTTTAGAGCTGCCTTCTTTTCTTTCCTCTCCTTCACCTTCTTTATTGACTCTGCTGATATCCAAACCTTGTGGTTATCTCTCTGTGGTCCCAGTGCTACATTGCAACATTGCAGGTTGTGATTACAGCTTCCTTTACTACCTTCCACATCCCATCTATGTTTCTTTCCTCACCTTCTTCATCTAGCTCTTGCAGGGCAAACTTGTTCTTTAGTTCGATCTTGAATTTCTCTGCTGCTGCTGGATCTCTTAATAGTGCTGTGTTGAATTTCTTTCTCTGGTTCTTCTCACCTGTCCAGTTTCTCCTCAACTTCAATTGGACTTTGGCAACGAGAAGATGGTGGTCTGATGCTACGTCAGCTCCTCTTCTGGCTCGTACATCTAGGAGGGACCTCCTAAACTTCTTTGTGACACATATATGGTCTATTTGGTTCTCGGTGGAGAGGTCTGGTGATACCCATGTGGCTTTGTGTACTCGTATGTGAGGGAAGACACTTCCTCCGATGACAAGGTTGTTATTTGCACATAGTTCTGCGAATCTCTCTCCATTTTCGTTCATCTCTCCTAGACCATGCTGCCCCATTATCCTCTCATAGCCTCTGTTGTTACTTCCAATTTTTGCATTGATGTCTCCCATTAAGATGGTCTCTTCCTGAGTATCTCTGGATGATGGTCTGTATTCTGCTATAGAATTCATCCTTGCTCTCTTCGTCACTATCGTTGGTTGGGGCATAGCACTGAATGATGTTCATGTTTATTCTTTCCTTCTTTGTTTTGAATGTTGCTGCTATTGCTCTCGAGCCATGTGCCTCCCATCCCATGAGTGCTCTCTGAGCAGCCTTGGACAGCATCAAAGCGACTCCCTGGGTGTGGTGTGCGTTGTCCTCCTCATGGCCTGAGTACAGCAGCAGCTCTCCTGTGACAAGCCTCTTCTGTCCAGAACCCGTCCATCTTGATTCACTAATTCCGAGTATGGCAAAGGTTGTACTTCTTCATCTCGGTGGCAACTTGTGCGGTCTTTCCAGCTTCGAACATGGTCCTTACGAACCATGTACCGATGGTGGTTGTAACACCGGTTGAAAGGATGATTTTCGGCAGAGGGGCTTCCAGGTGCTTCTGGCTTTCACCACCCTGCGTCATAAATCCTTCTGACGAAGGTCCATCTTCTCTCCAGGGCGGGATATCTTGGTTTACTCTTGTTTGCGTATCTGTAACAGGTATTGTTTTATGGGGTGGGGTTGTTAGCCCCACGCCCAACCCCCAACCCCCAACCAATAAATTATTATAGCTCATATTAATTAACCATTCATTAGTAATGTGGCCAGACTTTACCATGTCTCTGCACAGTCAACATTTTTGTTTTTAGTTATAGACAGAAAAATATGTTAAATTCCTTGTGCTACTGGTTGGGCACTTCCCACAGCGTGGAACCTTTTAGTGTCACATGCACGTTCTCATACCCAACAACCTACCCAAAGTATTATACCACAACATGCTGCAATACAACCATGATACCTAGACTTAACAATACTCAACAACAACAACAACAACAATAAAGATACCTTTGTGAGCAACTGGGGTTGTCAGGTGGACACTTTCCTTCGTCAGTGTTTCGTTAAGTTCGGCCCCCTCACAACAGCTTAAAGTCAGTTCTACCATATGGACCTTCCTGGCGATTAAGGTTGTCATTTACCACACTGGCCTGGGGTACGTTCGTCGTAGGATTGAAGCTAAGTTAATCAATTGGCCTTTTAGCCCGTTAAGATTAGCGAGCTGATTGAGAACAGCAAATATCGGTTCGTTAACGGCTGACCCGCATCCTAATCATGTGGTTAATTTCAAGCAGGCTAAAGTTATCATGGCATTTGCGCGTGCACGTCCTACTTCAAAAGGCAGGAAAGGTCGATCACCAAAACCATGATTTTCTAACGGTATAATGGTTCTAAACTCAAAGAAAAGGGCTATTTTTTTCTCCGCTGGCGAGTAGGAGATGAACATGAACGCTTATGAAGAATACAAGACCATAATCATGGCAAAATTCAACACCACCACCGCTGTGAGAGCAAGGTGTGTTGGGATGTTTATAGGGTGATATCTATGTACGAATACCTGACGCCAAGTGTCAGCTGGTACAGAGGTTTCATCTACCGGTTTGCATCTGCATGGTTGCTAGTTCAAATCCCCTCACCTCCTTCCTCGATGTAGTTTTACATTTCCTTGGAAGTCGCTTTGAATAAAAGCGTCTGTTAAATGACTAAATGTATTAATAACAAATGCAATAAATTGAAGCAGTGAAAATAAATTGTCTGTATTTCTCTCTATTCTTATCATGAGTCCACCGTAATCATTTTCTACAATAATGATATGCTATGGTGTACTAATAACACTCATATAATTATGAGTGCTTTGTTCTCCGCATCACCGACACTACAAAAATGTACCACTCGCAAAAAAGCGCAAGACAGTCAATGTTCGACTGTGGTGTTTGCAATAAATGACTCGAGAAGGTCTTGTAAATTAATGATTCCTTGTCGGCTGAATCGGTAGCGCTCATACAAGAATAATGGATCTTGGCGATTGCAAAGAACTCTCTCCCTCCGCTAATCTAACTCTAATATCAGTCCTTGGTCAATGGGATCCCTCCTTTTTCCGGGGGTGTGGCAAGCTTATCCAGCTACACTTAAGTTAGCCTGCCCTGGAGCAGGTTAGTGCTAATCGATATGTAACTATGGTGATTTATCAAAAGTTGCTTCCACGAACCAAAAAGAGGGGCGTTTTTTTATCTTAGCCTGAAAATTAGCTCGCTAAACCGTTTAGCGAGCTACGACGAATACCCCCCAGCTCATATTACCGGTTACGTATGGATTTTCCTGAATACCACAGTGCATATCTAACATGCAATCCAATCAAATACTGGCCGACGTCTATGCGGACACAAGTGTGTGTTTTCCTACAGTGTTTGTTTCTCACTCACCAACCAATCCAAATGCCATGCAGCATTGTACACCAATGAGTATTTCATAGGGGGTGTGAAGGCGGCTCCTCCTTTCATCTGTGTTTCGTGAATAAGGGCCACGACACCCCCAGAAGGCTCAACAGTGGAGTCTGCAGTCCCAAACCCACCGCCCTCAGTACTAATGACAGTTTAGGACACGTCGCTATCAGAGACAACCTCATACACCTCAAGATCCACCTTGACAACATTTCACACACATATCACTGGTACATCATGTAATACAGGTTAATTCACGACCATAGGCGGAGATCCCGGGGGGGGGACGTGTCCCCCCCCACCATAAAGTTGTCCCCCCCAACAATCATTTAAAACAAAACTTTTTTTTTTTTTTAAATATAGTAATATGATATAAAAGCACGACGACACAAGCGGTGCGTATTATAAACGTAAAACAATGTGTTTTTAAGCGTTGAAAAATCATGTTCCCCCTATTCCTCAAAGTGGTTTGGTTCACATGCTGTTTCCAACGGGCGGGGCTACCGGCAGCTCCGTGTTTCAGTTAATCAGCCCAGTAGCCTACATGGTCAGATTGTGAGATTGTTCCTCCTCTGCCTCTCCCGCTGCCGCTATGATACACGATATGTAAAGAGATTTACCTCATTCTCGAACGCAGTACGTTTTTTTCTAAACTCCATTTACGAAGTTCCAATCGATTTGCACAAGTATACATACGTTTATTAATGGATTGGCATGACAACGTGAACGTTTGCCATTATAAAACAATTGGGTTCTATCGAATTATTTAGCTGTTTCTGATTGGACGAGAGACGTTCCATGAGTTGGAATATCCCAGGACATCCCAACTCGGACTTTTCACAGCTAATAATAAATCACCGCGATGAAACATTCTATAGTGCGTTGATACAATTAAGCCAGGGGTTCTCAAACTTTTGCAAGCTGGGCCCCCCCAAAGCTGGTTAGGGGTAGTTGGGGCCCCCCCAGCGCGCGGCCCGCGGCCCGCCGCCACCACCCTCAACTACACCACCATATATAGATAGATAGATAGATAGATAGCATATTGTTATTGATAGGCCTGACATGTCAAGGTTAGGCTATTGTTAGGCCCATACAGACAATTATTATAACTATTTATTATTATTATTATTATTATTATTGTTATTATTATCATCAGTAATAGTAGGCCTATTAGTAGGCTATTCATTATTATCACCATCATTATGTTATTATTATTATAATTAATGATTATCGACCAATTATTATTATTGTATTATTATCATAATAATAATAATAATAAAAAAACTTTATTTATATAGCACCTTTCATGCAAAAGAATGCAGCTCAAAGTGCTTTACAGCAAATACATAATATGCACAAAGAAATGACATGCACATAAAAATAGACATCAAAGAAACATAACTCAGATATAGTGCAAAAAAATATATATATATATATATATATTATATATATATATATATATATATAATTATAGAGATATATTTAATCTAACCCCTTAATATCACCAGTAGAGATTTAAATTAAATTAAATTAAATTAAATTAAATTAAATTAAATTAAAAGTATTTATATATATATATATATAGTGCGAAATGGTAGCTAGTTAAAGGCTAATGTGAAGAGGTACGTTTTTAGTTTTCTTTTAAAGATGTTAAGCGAGCTGGCTTCCCTGATGTCTATAGGCAGTATGTTCCATAGCACTGGGGCGTAATTGACAAATGCTGCGTCTCCGATTTTCTTACGGCTTTTGCTGGGAACCTCCAATAAACCAGCATTCGATGATCGCAGTGTTCTTGATCGCAATGTTAGCAATAATAACACTAATTATTATTATGATATCATTTGGATACTGTTATTATTATGGGCCTCTTGTGATCTTTACAAAAAAAATCCTACAGGTCTGTCAATGTGAGACATGAGCCTGCTTTGCACTGCAAAGGTTCTCAAATCTTGGGGCAATGTTTGACAAACATATCCTCAGGTCATCCTCGATCTGTGCGCGGTTGCGGTATTTAGTTTTGAGCGCAGTCAGTCTTGAAAAGCCTGCCTGGCACAAATATGTCGACGCGAAAAGGAGGAGCATTTTTAAGGCTATGTCGCAAAGCTGATCATTGCTATCCAGAATGACGAAATAGGGGAGATGCTTAAGTCTACTGTCACTCTTCAGCTGCTCTTTCATGTCTATTGACAGCTCATCTGCTGAGCAGAGAAATGGATCCCGAACTTAGGCGAATGAACAGTAGTCCTCTTTGAAATAGGACCCAAACTGATTTCTGATATTCGGCGTGATACAATGTCATTTGACATAGGTATTGCGCTGAGTTTAGCTCCTATTCTACACGTCTTGCGCGGCCGGCAAAATCAGTGTTTCGGCAATTGTATGGGGTTGGCCAAGCTTAGCAATTCTATGAGCAACTACATAAGATGCCTCCAGACACTGCTTGGAGATGGTGGTTCGTTGTTGCTGGAGGCCATCACGTTCATGTTTAAAGAAGTCCACAGGCTTCTCTTTCTGACTTTTACGAATCAGAAACGTGTCCATAGTTGTGTTTGTTTGCTGATACAGTGTGTGTCAAGTTAATAAAGTTCTAATTTCAACGTCGTGTTCTTGTATGTGTGGTTGTGAACGCCACTGAGGGAGCTTTCACTAACCAGTGACAGGTCGGCGGTAGTTTTTTTTTTTTCTCCGTCTGTGACATCGCGCCCCCCCTGGAGAGTGTTCGCGCCCCACACTTTGAGAACCACTGAATTAAGCGATAACCGTTAATTCAAAGTTCTTATAATTCCAAAAGACGTTGACAATGGAACTATTTTTTTGTTGCGGAGAAACAATGGCGAAATAAACATTTTTTTAATCAATAACTTCGTGTCCGGCCTCGTGGCTACGGCCGAACACCACCCGTGGGAATATCCCTTACCTACCCCACTCGCACTCGTACTATATTGCTTAAATAACACACGCATGCCGGTAAATAACACCGTTAAGATAGCTAGCTAGACAGTCTAGGACACTGTCCTGTCAGGGGCAGGTTCATGCTAGTTAATAAACGTAGGTCTACATCTCAGTGCTCAGGTAAATTAATGTTATATTTTCGTGCGGTCGATGAACTATGCTGGTATTGTAACATGGGGCGACAGTGGTACAGGAGGTATAGAGAAGTCGTATTGTAATCAAAAGGTTGCTGGTTCTATTCCCTATCGAAGTGTTCTTGAGCTGTTTTATAACTTACTTTGAGCATCAAGTTCTCTTGAACTTTGGACATTATTTGTCTGTGAATAGATATTTCGTGTCAGTACATTTAATGCTGTTTAGAGAATTCTAAAATGACTTCGAATTTCTGTTTGTAAATGTGATAAGAGAATTCGGTATTTAGCAGTTTATGCTAGCTCTCGTGAAAGCAATTTTTTCATGTCCCCCCCCCCGGAATTACTCTCTGAAATTTGACCATGTATTGTCCCCCCCTACAATGAAATGGGATCTCCGCCCCTGTTCACGACCCCAAGTAGTCTGTGAGCCCCTCAGCCAAAATCAACGGCTCGCTTTTCCCCCCAGCTTTTTCAACATCAAAATAATGACTGCAGGGAACAGGACATTCTGATAAATGAATGGAGGTTATAAAGAAGGTTATCGGCCTGTCACCATAGCAGCCCAAATAAGGCATTCCTGCCTTGCAGTATATTAACGTCTTGTGTTCCTCTGAGGAGTATTGAGCTGGAATAAGATGAGGTTGCATACGTGAGGGGTATTGGGCTGGAATAAGATGAGGTAGCATAAGTGAGGAGTATTGGGCTGGAATAAGATGAGGTTGCATACGTTGACTTGCTGTGCAGTGATGGCTGCTCCTTTGGGCAGCAGGTTGCTGGCTGCAGTGAGGACCCATCTGTCTCCTATCACAGCTCCCGCTCCTTTTACTCCATCAACACTCACAGAGATCTGCCAAGATACCGTCCCATTTTTCACAGGACGACCACATACTTACACAGACACACACACAGAAACAGAAAGACAGACACACGATAAATTCACACAGAAACATAAAAAAACATGACAAGACAAACACATAAACATGTGCAGACACTTATGAGCATGAATACAGCATAGATGTAAGTACAGTAATCACATACAAGCACATGAAAAATTCATTAGCGATACAACCAGTTCTCCCAGTGAAGTTAGCTCCTGTTAGTTACCAGGGATACATGCAGGTATGATGTCACTGTTGTTCCTGTCCCTCCAGACTCCATCTGCTGCACAGGTGTATTGCACTGCACATGAAACATCCAACACAACACCCATATCAGTCTTCTAGAATATATTTATATATATAGTTATGTTTATCCATTAAGGCCAATAGGACATTGCACTGCACATTATACATCCAACAGCTCCTTTCAACATCTGGTTTTAGGTCCTGAGTATATGACAATATTGTACAAAGGGGAGGGGGAGGACACTATGCTGATTGTGACATGACAGTAAGTATAAGCAACAACAATAACAACAACAAAAACACAAAGCCTATTTCAAATTTTGTGTGTACATGTCACCTCTGTGTGTTCCCTGGGAAGCATAGTAAGGCTCATTGCAGTGGTACTCAATGACAGACAGGTACTGCTTCTCAGTGATGGAGAGAAATTTCACCCCCCCATTCAGCAAAGGCTTGGGGTCTCCACAATCTGTGACTGGAATAAGGAAGAATATAAGGGGGGGATAAGGGGACGTGAGCAGGCAAACTGAGAGATATACAGTATATGCTATATATTAATATTGTCTACTGTAGGCCTACTAATATAATTTACATCCAATAATTAATATTCAAAATATTTATATAAACAATATATATATTTACATAAAGTAAATAATATAATTTTCTTACTTTACCTTGATATATTTTTTATTACACTCTTGTAACATTCATGCAGTTTGGTTTTGGGATTATATGCTTTACTTTTTAAAAATCCTCACTTACATTGGTTGTCCATAATCCTGTTTATCCAGTCAGTGTATTTTGATACCCGGGTGTACACTCCGTAATACCCCGGTTCACCACAGCCTACTCCCCAGCTGACTATCCCGGCGGCCCAGTATCGCCCATCCTTTTTAAAAGCAAAAGCCCCCCCACTGTCGCCAGTGCAGGAGTCCTTGCCCCCCTCAGGGAAGCCAGCACAGAACATGTTCTCAGTGTATCTGTAGATGGCATCATCTGGTCTGGCCGAACGGGCATTGTTGACAAAGTCATTACACGTCTTTTGATCCACCAGGGGAAGTTTGACAAATCTGAGATCCGTGGCCAGCATCTGTTTTTCTGTTAGTCCAAACCCCGACACCATCCTGAGAGGGACACAGGGATCAAATGGGGGAGTTAGTACACACACATTTTACTTAAAATCAGGGAAGATATATATCACATCATCATGTCACATCATCATGTCATCATATTATCATTACTGTTTGGAGTTATGCACTGCAAAGTTATGTGACTTCAGTAATCTTGTTACATTGACAGTAAGTGGTGTAATGCATTACATTTTGTATAGTTGTTATAAAGTTAAGTAATTAATAGTGTCATTACTTTTCCAATGCTAAGAGAAGTAATGAGCAATCGGTAATGGACGGCTTTCTTTGAGTAACTTCCTGAACACTGATAGTAATTTATTATAAACAAATAAAGGTGAACTGAAATAAAATCATGTTTAGAATTGTTAAAGGTGATTTCAATTTAATAAAGGTAGAAGTAAAGGTCCGGTATTTAGCAGACACTATAAATTACTAACAACTATAAATATATATGAATGACAGTACTAATGACAGGGCCACCAGGTTGGCACAGAAAGGTCACTGATTATCACTTGTTCATGAGTATTACAGTTTGAACTCAAGCTGAAAGACACTTGTATTCCCTCTTACCCAATGCGTTCAGGGATGTACTCATCGTCAGTGGACGGCAAACACAGTGGCAAGACACTGGGGCTAAACGTGACCTTCTGCTTGAGCTGTATCAGGGCGATGTCATGATCAAAGTTCTGTCTATCTGGGTTGTTATACAAGGGGTGAACCCGCACAGCCTGCACCTTCAGGTGGGGTTTTTTCTGCATTTCAGTAAGACTGTTTCCTCCAACATAGACCTACGGAAACACCAGAGTACCAAAATGAACATCTAAAATGCCTCAGTTAAACATGTTTGTTAGTAGATAAATATAACATTCTTATACGAGACTATTTGGTAATCAAACCAGGCCCCATATTTCATGTACATAATATATATAATAACTAATTTTATGAGAGCTTATACTATCACTTTTGTAACTAATCAAAGCATACTTTTGTTCTCTGTGTGTCATTCTGTTTAGAAAGTGACATATGCCTGAAGTTTATGTTGACCTTATAGAGGCTACTCCAAAACAGTTAAATATACCTTTATATCTTCTGCATCACAAAATATTTGAGACTGCACAAGGTTGTGAGCTGCAGTGAGTAGCCATTGGTCTTGAATCACAAACGCCCCACCTCGACCAATACCCCCCAGGAACACCTGCCAAGGCACAGATCGTGGAGGGGCTTTCTTCCCTCCAAAAACCCTTTGCCTTTGGAGACTAACTGTTGGACGACCACATTCTACACAAGCACCCATGCACACACACACACACACACACACACACACACACACACACGGAGAGTGAGAAACAAACACTGTAGGAAAACACACACTTGTGTCCACATAGACATCGGCCAGTATTTGACTGGATGGTATAGTTACCTGGAACGCACTCAGGACGAGTGTCCATGTGTTTGTGGTCTCTCCACTTGCCATCCTCTGAGCAGGTGTAGTGGACTGCAGAGAGAAGGAATGGCAGAGGACAATCAGGTGCATAGAGTCACAGGAAAATATATTTACGAGAATATACTGTACATGTGGGTACTAGATTTAGTTATTGTCTTTTTGTAAGGTCTATACAAAGCAAAGGTGGTTTTGGTGGTTTTGAGAGTGTGCATATGTGTTGAAGAGTGTGAATGTATGTTGGGTTTGAGTGTGTGAATGCGTGTTTGGGATTGTGCATGTGAATTTGAAAGACTACATTTGCCTTTTGGACCAGGAATGTGGGTGTGAACGTGTGAATGTTTCCAAAATAACCAGAGAAAAAGAAGGAACAGGGATGTTCAGGAAGTGCCACTCACCAACTGGTGTGCCATGGAGTAGATTGAAGGGCTTGTGACAGCGGTACTCAACAACCTGATTGTTTCTGTCAAAGGTCACCTTTGCCTCCCCATTCGTCAAGGGCGCTGGGTCAGAGCAGTTACTACCTGCCACACAGGAGGGAGAATGGGAAAACCAACAGTCATGTTTAAGTGAGGGAGTAGCAGAAACTATCCAGATTTAACAAAGAGCACTGGCCAAAATGCCAGAACAGATCCAGTTTGCTTTTCCTTCTAACCCCCCCCCCCTACTCTGACCCCACGACTTAGCATGCACCTTTCCTGTGGTCTGTTTAAAGCTACAACTCCACTTTGTGCTCAGCTTGTATGAGGCATCACACTGGTTTTGGTTCAAAGGCATTAAAGGGAAACTTTGGGATTTTTCAACCTGGGCCTTATCTTTTTGAGTACAAAAAATGAATCATCAATTAATGATCAAAATCAGTCCAATATTGAGTTCGAATGTGATAACCAGCAACTGCAAAACGGCTATACAATATAATCTCACGGGGCAAATATCTGCGTCAGAGTAAATCACTTGTTTTTACCACTGACAGGCTCATAATGTTATTGTAGGTGTCTGACAACATGGAAAGGATCCATACAGAGATAGGCCTGTGTCTGTTTACCCCAATAACTGTAAAGAAACTGTGGAAAATGCCTTGGCACTCACCAACATAAAAGGCATTGAAGCCCAGGTGTGAGCCTGTGCTCATCTCGGAAGTCCTAAAGACAACATGGAGGTGGTTGCCTGGAGATGAGATAGAGTGGTTACCAGGGAGATGACCACAAAGGTTTCTCAGACTCTCCCGCCCAAAGGTTATCTGTTTAAAAACACAGAGAATGAAAGATACAAATTAAAAACACAAACATACAAACACGACCCATGAGACTGAGGTGCAATGTAGCATATGGGAACTGTTTGCTTCTCGGTTGGCAGCCGACTGAAAAGGTTTTTGGTGACGTTTTTGTCCAAAACTACACCGAATGCTTTCCGGTCCTCCCCTTATCTGAACTGTTCTCCAATTTGTTGTTCTTTAACTTAGCACAGCCCTTACGGTGAGTGAGTCCCTGCTGCAGTTTTCCGAGGGCTGGATGTCCAGGTGTGTGAAGGTGAGCTGGATCCTGTAGCCGGTGGGAACAGTCAGATTCCACTCATACACACCAGTTTGGTAGGGCTGAGGGTACCGAGGAGATTTCACCTCCCCATACAGGACTGCAGGAAGAGGAGAAACCCACTCACACACACTCACGCTCACACATACACTCACACACAGCAGCCTGGTACAGCAATGCAGAAAGAACCAGGAGAGCCTACATTACTTGTAGCATCACCTCAGGTAAAGTGTCAATGACTTAATCTTAACCAGATATAAAATAACTCCACAAAGGAATACAATAGTGTAATGAGGAATAGTCCAAAGCTGTTGAGATATGAGCTAAAAGATGATAACTCACCCAATGGGATATCCCCAGTCCAAAGACATGATGGACAAAGCACTTTATCGGCACTTCTTCAAGGCTACTGAATTACTTTATCGTCGTGTTGGACTGGAGTTCATTTCACTTCCCAGCAAGAGTTTCAGAGTAATCAATGACGGTAGTCCAAAGGTCACCATGAAACATGACAAACAATGTTTGACAACAGCCAGTTACAAATAAATAACTAGAGCTCTAATGTATTAAGGCTGGTGCTGGACTTATTCCGGGCCTAATGTGGTGCTGATACGTTTCAGAACTGGATGCTATCGAGGCCAAACTGAAAAAGACAGCCTCTCCTAGGTGAATACACCACTTCTCTGAAAAGAAACGGATTTAAACAAGATGAAAACACAGAAGATAGAGGCAACTGATTGTAACTGCAGCTGATTTTGTAAGCTATTCACTTAGAAAGTTAGTTCTTGAAATACATTTCCCTGAAACCATACTATGCTTTGGTATATATTTGTATTTTGCATACATGTACTCCAGCTTGTCATCACACGGTCATCTATACTAATGCAACCACTTATGTTACTGGGGAGGTCAAGTTCAGAGATATCCATGTTATAGGACATTGCAGAGGCCATTGTCATACAGGAAACTGTAGGTATTTTTATGGAAGAAGAGAAATCTCTGTTCCTTTCACACTGAATAAGCAGGCGGTAGTGTTTACTCAGGAAAATGATTGTGTGTGTGAGTGGTTAGTGTGTGAGTGTGTGTCTGAGTGATTAGTATGAGAGAAAACAATTAAAAAGATAACATTTATTGAAAACACCTCACCAGTGACAGTATATACACATATCATACATGGGTTCGTGTCAAGACACACGCGCGTGGCGAAAAAATGAAAAACCACAAACTTTGTATAAAGAAAATGGCAGTTCAAATCTCTTGGCTATAAGTAGCCGCCGTCATTTATGCCATTTTTCAAAACAGTTTCTGTCCAACTGTAGGCAAAGGGCAACATCACACACCTTGCACATCCAAGGAGTCTTCAGTTTCTTTTTATTAATGCTGCACATTAGACACATTCTGCGCCCATTAGTGGCCCGCTTTCCAACACCTGGCACTGGAACAGGCACATGATCACAACTGGCTCGTTTGTAAGAAAGCTTATTTGACACCCCGCACAACTCTGCAATCAGCTCCTCCATGAAGGCCTTGTGGGTCAGCGCTTCTTGCTGCCGCTGAGAGGCCAGCTCGTTGTGGATGATATATGCGTTCATGGCAGCAATGTCCAGGAAACTCAAAAACAACTTCCTATACCATTCCATGGTTTTGTGCTGTGTTGTGAAGTACTGAATCAGCTGGACAGAAAGGTCAACACCGCCCATGTGCTTGTTGCAGTCCATAACAGACGAGGGGCATGGATAACTCTTAGGCACCGAGCCACCACTTTTTGGCTTCACCCATCCCTTCACTTTGGACCCCGAGTAGGCTGTGTGTATCGTGGAGCAGACAGACACTTCTTTTCTATCCTGCCACTTCACAAACACCAGAGGTCCATCCCTAATCCACCTGATGGCCCCTCTGTCGGAACTCTTGTTCAGTGCATTAGACGTGTTGCGTGGACAGTTCTTCCTGTGCTCCCTGTATGGACCACAAGCACCAAAGCTTTGTCCACGCAAGTCTCTGAAGAGCTTTGGGCTTGTGTAAAAGCTGTCCGTGTACACATGATACCCAGAACCCAAGTAGGAACGGTTCATGAGTGACATCACAGCGTCATAGGAAACTCCTTGTCCTGTTTGGAAGCGGGTCTTTCTTGTGTAAACAGCTAAATCTACGGTGTATCCATTGCCTGCATCAGCAAGTACAAATATCTTAAAGCCCTTGGTCGCTGCCATTCCGTCACGCATGACAAGGTTCCTATGAGGGTGGTAGAAGGCTTTGCAGGCAGTCCGGATTGTGTCCAGCAGAGGTTCCGCTTTGAACAGACTGTTGTGTTCTGGGGTTCCCTTCTTCTTGTCATTTTCCTGGTCCTCGTGTGGGTTGCTCATTTTAACATTCCAGTAGATAAATCTGTACCTGTCCCTGCTCATCATAGTCACTGGAAACGGTATGGAGAAAATGTCCCCCTGCTGCCAATAATCTTTGATCTGATCCAGCTTAATTGTGGCCATATAGAAAATCAGTCCAATGTATTTGTAAAATTCAATGATGCCAACATCAGTCCACTTGTGCTTGCAACCTTTTGCGACATTCACGGCAGCTTGCTTGTTAGTGTTGTCACACAAAGTCTTGACTGTCCCCTCTGAGAAGAAGAGTTTGAACAGGTTCAGAGGGGTGTGGGTGTCTGCAGATCTCAGCTGAACACCAGGTGGCCGTACAGGGAAGAATTGCAGTAATGGTGGAGTTTCATCAACATCTTTCTCCGTCCTCCATGACTGAGCTGGCTGGGCTGCTTGTGCACTGCTACGCCGGTATCTTTTTGTTGGTTTCTCCTGCCCATCATCACTTGTGCCCGACTGATCATCTACCCCATCTTCATTACTGTAGACATAAACAAAAGTCAGACAGTCTGACATTTGAAACACATTGTCCTCACAACTGGCCAATCATATTCACATGTAGACCTGCAAAATGGTGGCACAAACAAACACAATGAAACTATACAACAGTCATGAAAGATACATTTTACTTGCCGTCTCTAAATTCGTCAAAATATATTATCTAAACTTGCAAAAACACGTGTTGAATTAATTCACTGGTACACAGTAAACCAATGTAAGTACTAGCATTAGGTCATGTAAACAACACTAAACACATTACAGTAGGGGTGTATTACAGTGCTGAATCTTCCCTTGGGAACATTGGCACCTAAACAACACTGTACAAGTAAGACCGAACAACATTTTAACACTTACAGTTCATCTTCAGCTGGATCAAGTCGTTCAAAATAATACAAGTCATCATCAGTGTCGTATACGTCTGAATCTGCCTGGGCAGTAATGCTACAGGCTATTGGATTCTATTTTACATTAACTGTAATAATACTCTGTAAACACAGAGTTGGTGTATTTGTTATTTATTAGAGTAGGCAGGTCCTAATGTGCACGGTTCCTGCTCAGCAAGACAACACATACAATCACAACGTCAAAGACGGACTGATGAAAATGTGTTTGTTGACTTGAAAGATTGCATTGCTTATGTCAAAATAATTTAGCCTGCCAGATTTAATTTGGTTTTGCTGGTATGGACAACCTTCTGCACTGATGGGCAGTGATACTTGTTTTTACATGTGGGTGCTGATGGCCCTTTCACCTCTCAGGTGTGAATGGTTGGAATGTGTATGGACTACCTGTATCAGGTGTGAATGGTTGGAATGTGTAAGGACTGCATGTATCAGGTGTGTATGGTTGGAATGTGTTCAGATCACTGACATTGTTGACCTTAGTCTGCAAGTATTGCTTAGCTTGCCTAAATGCAACACCTCTAAAACATTTTGTGTTTACAGAGATGATGATGATGATGATGATGAGCTGGATGAACAGTCCAGTTCCAGTGTTGGCGGAGAGGAGAGCTCACCACCAAGAAAGAGACGCAGGCAAAGCAGCACAGCAGCCCGGCCAGCTCAGTCATGGGGGACGGAGAAAGATGCTGATGAAGCCCCACCAGGACTGCAGTTCCACCCTGCACGGCCACCTGGTGTTCAGCTGAGATCCGCAGACACCCACACCCCTCTGGACCTGTTCAAACTCTTCTTCTCAGAGGGGACAGTCAAGACTTTGTGTGACAACACTAACAAGCAAGCTGCCATGAAAGTTGCAAAAGGGTACAAGTACAAGTGGACTGATGTTGGCATCAGCGAGTTCTACAAATACATTGGACTGACTTTCTACATGTCCGTGATAAAGCTGAACTACATCAGGGATTACTGGCGTCCAAATAAAATTTTCTCTGTACCGTTTCCAGCTACTATGATGAGCGGGCACAGGTACAGCTTTATCTCTGGGATTGTTAAAATGAGCGACCCACATAAGGATCAGGAAAATGACAAGAAGAAGGGAACACCAGAACACGACAGTCTGTTCCAAGCGAAACCTCTGCTGGATACAATCCGGACTGCCTGCAAATCCTTCTACCACCCTCATAGGAACATTGTCATGCATGAAGGAATGGCAGCAACCAATGGCTTTAGGTTATTTGTACTTGCTGATGCATGCAATGGATACACTGTAGATTTTGTTGTTTACACAGCAAAGCACAGCCGACGCATGGGACGGAAAGTCTCATACGACTTTGCGATGTCACTCATGAACCGTTCCTACTTGGGTTCTGGGTATCATGTGTACACAGACAGCTTCTACACAAGCCCAAAGCTCTGCAGAGACGTATATGGACAAAGCTTTGGTGCTTGTGGTCCATACAGGGAGCACAAGAAGAACTGTCCACGCAACACGTCTAACGCACTGAACAAGAGTTCCGACAGAGGGGCCATCAGATGGATTAGGGATGGTCCTCTTGTGTTTGTGAAGTGGATGGACACAGAAGAAGTGTCTGTCTGCTCCACGATACACACAGCATACAGTGGGGACACAGTGCAGCGGACACAGAGGCCAAAAAATGGTGCTTCGGCCACCAAGACATATCCGTGCCCCTCACCTGTTGTGGAGTACAACAAGTACATGGGCAGTGTTGACCTTTCTGACCAGCTGATTCAGTACTTCACAGCACAGCACAAAACAATAGCATGGAACGGGAAGTTGTTTTTGCATTTCCTGGACATAGCTGCCACAAACGCATACATCATCCACAACGAGCTGGCCTCTCAGCGGCAGCAAGAAGCGCTGACCCACAAGGCCTTCATGAAGGAGCTCACTGCACAGCTGTGTGGTGTGTCCGAGAAGACCTCTCACAAGGAGACTCCAAACACACAAGTCAGCTGTGACCATGTGCCCGTCCCAGCGGCCAGCCTGAGTTCTGATGTCAGGAAGCGAGCTACGCCAGATCAACGCCAAACCTGTCAACTGTGCCGGATGAACAACGGCAAGAAATACAACACTCCATGGAAGTGCAAGGCGTGTGATGTCTCCCTCTGCCTGCAGTTGGACAGAAACTGTTTTGAAGAATGGCACAAAAGACCGTGACTACTTGAGACCTTGAACTTTGCATCTACTATAGATACCGCCATCTTCCATGTATAGTGTCTACTTGCTCTAGTACCGCCATCTTCCATGAGTAGTGTTTACTTGCTATAGTGATCTTCAATGTGTAGTGTCTACTTGCTATAGTGCGTGATGGGCCTCATGGTCTTTTTGATTTTGCATGTGTGCAGTGACATGTGACACTACCGTGTGTGTAGTCTGGATTTACCACACTGACACTTCTCTTGTGGAAAGGGCTTTCCTTTAGGATGGGTAGGGGAATGCGTTGAGGAGGTGCATTTTATGCATATTGAATGTAAACAGACTCTTACTCCTTCTGCTGTTAACTGCTCCTCAAACAACAATAGGAGCATACATTCTAGACAAGCCTTTTAATTGTTTATACAAGTTTAATTGTATTGTTATAATTAACCAACCAGAGTTATTTGTTACCAGAGAATTGTGATGTATAATTATTTATTATAATGTACAATCATTAAAACCTATAACTATGCCTGGTTATAGTTTGTTTGCTATGGACTGCTGGGTCATTCTGACTCCTTCTCCATGGTTTCCCTGATTCAGCCCAGGTAATTCTGCACAGTGATTTAATATCACTTGTCGTTTCCATGACAATCACCCCCCTTTAACACGATGCTTTTCAGAGTGTAGAACACAAACAGAGGGCTTCCGTCATCGCCATAGCAGCTTTCCTCACCTTCCATGCCTGCACAGAGCATGTTCTCTGTGAAAATGAAACCATGGCTGGCTCTATTCTTCTGAGTGTCTTTGCATTTCTTGTCGTCATGTTCCTGTTCATGTCCAGATCCTGACATAGTACCCACCCTGCCCTCTAGTGGAGATTAGGATGAGGTTTTTACGGAGTTCTACCCTGGTGGACAGTTTGATTAAAGTATTGTCATGGTCATAGTTTGTCCAATGGGTCCACAGGGTTTTGATTAATGACCGTAGACATTTACTGATGATGTTTTGTGACCTTATAGACATGGTCCTGATGTTTCATGCAGTTTAGCATAATGGATGCTTAAAAGATGAGCAGAATCATTAACAGAGTGTAATGCCAAGGTCATTGCAATGGACAAGAATGTCAGATAAAGACAGTGGCTTAGGGCTGAAGTAAACCTCAAAATGTCTGTTTGCGCAACACGGATGTGTGCAGTTGTGTCTGTGAAGTATACTGCTTTTGTTGACAATAATTGCAGACTATATGTATGGACCAACATAATCAGTTAATCTTAACACATTCCAACCATTCATGTCTGAAACACACGTCTTGTCCAGTTCAGTCGCGGAAAGTTCCAGCCAATGACATTCCAGTCACACCTGACGTCAGTAGATCTATATTTAGGACTGCAAAATGGCACAGAAAGACACTAAAACTACATAATAGTCATATAGGCTATATTATTTGGCTTGGCTGTTGTTCAATTCATGCAAAATGCATTAAATGTCACGTAATTGCCAGTTTTTGCTTGACGTCTACAAAATGTTGCTTATAATATCTGCTTTCATGACAACGTGAACATATTTTGGAACCCTCCGTCACTGACTGAACTGAAGAAGTGTCACATCGTGCACAGTAAACCAGCAAAGAAAGCCTAGGCTAAGGGTGCTGCACCAAACAAGATTTATTTCTGCTCTGGTCGGACAGAAACGGATGTGGGTAGAGTAAGCAAAAGCTGTACTCAAGTTATAATAATAATAATGACTCAAGTAGAAGTAAAAGTACTAGAGTAAGATTAAAAATGTATTTCAAAAAATGAGTATCAAGTAGTCTAGTGAGAAACTTGAAATTACATTTTAAATCGATACACATTTTTCCCCCTGTTAAATATTGCACTAAACGAAATGGAGCCCTGTCTTCCTACACTTTGTCGAATGACAGATCAGATGATATGCTAAAGTTACATCTGAAGCTGTAGAGAAATATGCTCTATGTTGTTGGCTAACCTTTCAACAGACGGTAGGCCTCTGTGTTAATCACTCCTAGAATAAACCACACACTCACGAATTTAAATGCCGGCTAGCGATAGCTTTTTGCCCCTTAGGCTGTCTTGTAACATTAAGCGTTCTAACATTAGCTACTTAAACTTGGACGTTTCTTGCCATGTCTGGATCCAGTGATAGGATGTGCACACTCCTATGCAGCCCGTTTTTCCACCGATTTCCACGCAGAGACTCATGTTTTGGGAATGACTCCCATAGATTTCCACTGTCAAGTGCCTTGGACAGAAGACACGGGCATCCTGTATATTGCATAAACCCCGTTTAGTCGAGGTCTTCGCTGGCAACGCCGAATCCATGATCTCGAATAAAAGCTTTTCATGACACAATTCAATAAATGTCAGCATGGTATATTTACAAACCTTATTTCATTTTTCAGCAAAATCACTGACAAGTAGGCTAAAGTGTATTTTAAAACTGCCTAAATTATATTATATTAATAAAAGCTTAGTCACAACAGGCACCCCCGCCCCCTCGAATTCGATTCAAGAGTTAATTGCGTGATAATAGCCTTCGAGAGAGGCCAGGAAACGCCCACTTTAAACACCATAAATTCTCCATGCTTGAACCACGCTTCACTCATTTCCAACTGCAAACCCGCATTTCAAAGATGGTGAAACAGATGAAAGGACGAAGTGATCCAGTTGGAGCGGAGGACGTGTTCACCAACGAGGAAGTCTGCAGTGAAGATGCCCTGTCCTCTGAGGACAATGTCACTGACCAACTCAGTGGGTAAGTCTAAACAAAGTACCCTTCTCAAATACTTGAGGGCACGTGTGTTGTGTATTTTGAACTCCTTGTTCTTGTGAATATTCGCTAGCTTAGTTGGTCCAGTAATGCTACAGGCTATTGGAATCTATGTCAGGCAATGCAACTTTACATTAACTGTATTTGTATCGGTGTACGTGAGTTCTTATTCATTAGAGTGGGCAGGTCCTAATGTGCACTGGAACGGTCCTGCTCATCAAGACAACACATACAATTAACGCAGTCCGGAAAAGGCGGACCGATGGAAATGAGTTCGTTGACTTGAAAGACTGCATTGCTTAAGTCAAAATAATTTAGCCTGCCAGATTTAATTAGGTGTTGCTGGTATGGACAACCTTCTGCACTGATGGGCAGTGATACTTGTTTTTACATGTGAGTGCTGATGGCCCTTTCTCCTCTCTTTCAGGTGTGAATGGTTGGAAAGTGTTCAGATCACTGACATCTGCAAGTATTGCGTTGCTTGCCTAAATGCAACACCTCTAAAACATTTTGTGTTTACAGAGATGATGATGATGATGAGCTGGATGAACAGTCCAGTTCCAGTGTTGGCGGAGAGGAGAGCTCACCACCAAGAAAGAGACACAGACAAAGCGGCACAGCAGCCCGGCCAGCTCAGTCATGGGGGACGGAGAAAGATGCTGATGAAGCCCCACCAGGACTGCAGTTCCACCCTGCACGGCCACCTGGTGTTCAGCTGAGATCCGCAGACACCCACACCCCTCTGGACCTGTTCAAACTCTTCTTCTCAGAGGAGACCGTCAAGACTTTGTGTGACAACACTAACAAGCAAGCTGCTATGAAAGTTGCAAAAGGGTACAAGTACAAGTGGACTGATGTTGGCATCAGCGAGTTCTACAAATACATTGGACTGACTTTCTACATGTCCGTGATAAAGCTGAACTACATCAGGGATTACTGGCGTCCAAATAACATTTTCTCAGTACCGTTTCCAGCGACTGTGATGTGCAGGGACAGGCACAGACACATCTCCTGGAATGTTAAAATGAGCGACCCACACGACGATCAGGAAAATGACAAGAAGGGAACCCCAGAACACGACAGTCTGTACCAAGCAAAACCTCTGCTGGACACAATCCGGACTGCCTGCAAAGCCTTCTACCATCCTCATAGGAACCTTGTCATGCATGAAGGAATGGCAGCAACCAATGGCTTTAGGTTATTTGTACTTGCTGATGCATGCAATGGATACACTGTAAATTTTGTTGTTTACACAGCAAAGCACAGCCAACGCATGGGAAGGAAAGTCTCATACGACTTTGCGATGTCACTCATGAACCGTTCCTACTTGGGTTCTGGGTATCATGTGTACACAGACAGCTTTTACACAAGCCCAAAGCTCTTCAGAGACTTACATGGACAACGCTTTGGTGCTTGTGGTCCATACAGGGAGCACAAGAAGAACTGTCCACGCAACACGTCTAACGCACTGAACAAGAGTTCCGACAGAGGGGCCATCAGATGGATTAGGGATGGACCTCTGGTGTTTGTGAAGTGGATGGACAATGAAGAAGTATCTGTCTGCTCCACGATACACACAGCATACAGTGGGGACACAGTGCAGCGGACACAGAGGCCAAAAAACGGTGCTTCGTCCACCAAGACATATCCGTGTCCCTCACCTGTTGTGGAGTACAACAAGTACATGGGCAGTGTTGACCTTTCTAACCAGCTTACTCAGTACTTCACAGCACAGAACCATGGAATGGACCAGGAAGTTGTTTTTGCATTTCCTGGACATGGCTGCCATAAACGCATACATCATCCACAACGAGCTGGCCTCTCAGCGGCAGCAAGAAGCGCTGACCCACAAGGTCTTCATGAAGGAGCTCACTGCACAGCTGTGTGATGTGTCCAAGAAGACTTCTCACAAGGAGACTCCAAACACACAAGTCAGCTGTGACCATGTGCCCGTCCCAGTGACCAGTCAGAGTTCTGATGTCAGAAGGAAGCGAGCTACTCCAGATCAACGCCAAACCTGTCAGCTGTGCAGGATGAACAACGGCAAGCAATACAAAACTTCATGGAAGTGCCAGGTGTGTGATGTCTCCCTCTGCCTGCAGTTGGACAGAAACTGTTTTGAAGAATGGCACAAAAGACTGTGACTACTTGAGACCTTAAACTTCGCCATCTTCCATGTATAGTGTCTACTTGCTCTAGTGATCTTCCATGTTTAGTGTCTACTTGCTATAGTGCTTGACGGCCCACCTGGTCTTTTTGATTTTGCACGTGTGCAGTAACATGTGACACTAGTGTGTGTGTGTAGTATGGATTTACTACACTGACGTTTCTTATAACATTTTATAAATGTTTTTTTTTTTATTGTTATAATTAACCAGCCAGAGGTACCAGTAACTGAAATATGATTATTTATTAGAATGTACTATCATTAAAACCTATAACTATGCCTGGTTATAGTTTGATTTGCTACGGACTGCTGGGTCATTCTGTCTCCTTCTCCATGGTTTCCCTGATTCAGCCCAGGTAATTCTGCACCTTGGTGTAATATGCGTTGTCGTTTCCATGACAATCACCCCACAATGCCTTTCAGAGTGTAGGAGTCCTCTGGCTTCCCTATACTGGTTATGGACACAGAGGGCTTCCGTCATCGCCATAGCAGCTTTCCTCACCTTCCATGCCTGCACAGAGCATGTTCTCTGTGAAAATGAAGCTGTGGCTGGCTCTATTCTTCTGAGTGTCTTTGCATTTTGCGTCGTCATGTACATGTCCAGATAGTAATAAACTATTTCATCCAAACCCTGACATAGTACCCACCCTGCCCTCTAGTGGAGATTGGGATGAGGTTTTTACGGAGTTCTATCCTGGTGGACAGTTTGATTAAAGTATTGTCATGGTCATAGTTTGTCCGATGGGTCCACAGGGTTTTGATTAATGACCGTCGACATTTACTGATGATGTTTTGTGACCTTATAGACATGGTCATGATGTTTCATGCAGTTTAGCATAATGGATGCTTAAAAGATGAGCAGAATCATTAACAGAGTGTAATGCCATGGTCATTGCAATGGACAAGCATGTCAGATAAAGACAGTGGCTTAGGGCTGAAGTAAACCTCAAAATGTCTTTGCACAACACAGATGTCTGCAGTTGTGTCTGTGAAGTATACTAGTTTTGCTGACAATAATTGCAGACTATATGTATGGACCAACATAATCAGTTTATCTAAACACATTACAACCATTTAAATCTGAAACACATTGTCTTGTCCAGTTCAGTCACGGAGAGTTCCAGCCAGTGACATTTTTAGTCACCCCTGACATCGGTAGATCTATATTTAGGACTGCAAAAGGGCACAAACACATTAAAACTACATAAGTCATATAGGCTATATTATTTGATTTGCCTGTTGTTGAATTCATGCAAAATGCATTTAAAGTCACGTAATTGCCAGTTTTGGCTTGGCGTCTACAGAGAATGGCTTATAATTTCTGCTTTCATGACAACGTGAACATATTTTGAAACCCTCCGTCACTGACTGAACTGAACAACAGTCACATCGTGCACAGTAACCCAGCAAAGAAAGCCTGGGGCAGGGGTCTCAAACTCAAATTAATCTGTTGGCTTGCCTATCACAATACTGTAGATACCACTTTTGAGTGTTGTACGTCGCTTTGGACAAAAGCGTCTGCTAAATGACTAAATGTAAATGTAATGACTGTAAATGTACTGTGTGTGATCAGAGGTACAATGGTTAGTGTTGTTGAATAACAAGTAGCTGACCTGAGGTTTAAGCAGTGGTGTATAAAGTACCCAAAAGCCATACTTGAGTAAAAGTAAAGATACCTTACTGGAAAATGACAAGTAAAAGTAAGAAGTAACTTTTTACAATACTACTTGAGTAAAAGTCTTAAAGTATCTGATCTTTACTGTACTTAAGTATCAAAAGTAATTTTCTGACAAATGTACTTAAGTATTGAAAGTAAAAGTACAAGTAAATGCTGTTAATAAAAAAGCAGGGGCAGAATTTTGAGAATTATGCAGTTCATTCCGACTAGAATGAGCATACTTATAAACTGGGCCTTATTTTAACACAATTTTAACACAATAGGCAATACTAAAGCAGCACCGAAAGTAACAACCCAGTCGTTACTTGAAACTGAAAAAAAGATGTATTCATCTTCAAACAAAACGTCCCAAAAAGCCATTATGATTTTTATTTTATTTGAATCTTTGTAACATTTTGTGAATGGGCTCCTGAGTATCCCAAGGTATGCATAAGGCACAACCTGAGAGCAATAACCTGGCGATCTGATACAAAGCCATAGCATTACATCAGCAAGCAAGTTATCAGTACAGTGACTGTGAAATACTTTCAGCAACATGCACACACATCCCTTGAACAATAACGTTAATAGCAGCTATTTTGCTCCACACTGCTACATTACTATACTGTAGATTGACACCATCCTAGCTAGCTAGATACCTCACCAGAGATGGAATTATATACAGATCTTACCCAGCGATGAGAGAACATGACTAGTCTACAAGGTTGTGCTGGTGGCATTTAATGAAGAGGTCGTGGGGTTTCTCATTTTTTGATTGAGACCTGTGTGCTTTTGCTTCGATTGTTGTTGTGTCCCCTTCGTTGTTGATCTTAATGTTTTGGATATATCATTCCACTGCATATTGCAGTCCATTTTGCCTTGATCTGGAGGATATCACGGAGATATTAAAAGTAATTAAAATCCATCTGTCATAATACACGGTCACAGAGCCTCATCTCCCTTGAAATCTCCCTTACAAAAACTAATATAGGTAAAATAGCTTTTAAGTTCTTTGCTTCCCATAAATGGAACACTATTCAAGTGGAGTTGAAATTAACCAAGTATTTGTCTGTCAACCAATTTAAGAGCCTTTTAGATAATAAGGATGTGCCTCAATGCTGTTGTTTTGAATGATTCTCTGATTTATTTTTTTTACTTTATGTTATTTTATTTATTTATTTTTTATGCTTAATTTCTGAGTTGTTTGGTGTGTTTTTTTTTTAAATGTATTTTGTCTGTTTCGTTTTGTTGTGGTTTGTTTATGTATTGTTCTTCTGTACTATGTGGCCTCAATCAGGGCATTGCTGCAAAAGAGCCCTGTGCTCAGTCAATTCTCCCTGAATAAACAATGATGATGATATTACTCCAAAAAGAATCACTGACACTGACAGACAGTATAGTGCATGAACGAGTTCAAAAGACGTAGCAACAGTAACTAAGAGGACGGGGCTATCGCGAACGGTGCGCATTAACGTGCGCTAGGACCACTGATTCGCCAAACCTGCTTGCAGTCTGTGTTCTACCTCAGTCCCCGACGTTGGTCTCGTCAATCTCATGATTTTTTTTTTTTCTAAAGATGATTTGATTTTGTAACGAGTAACGAAGGTTTCAGGGGAAAAGTATCGGAGTAAAAGTATCAGTTTTCTTTGCAAAATGTAGCGAAGTAAAAGTAAACAGAAATATAAGTAGTAAAGTAAAGTACAGATATCCAAAAAAACGACTTAAGTACATTAACGAAGTATACTGTATTCGTTACTATACAACCAGGGGTACGTTCGTCGTAGGATTGAAGCTAAGTTAATCAATTGGCCTTTTAGCCCGTTAAGATTAGCGAGCTGATTGAGAACAGCAAATATCGGTTCGTTAACGGCTGATCCGCATCCAAATCATGTGGTTAATTTCAACCAGGCTAAATTTACCGGGGCATTTTCGCGTGCACGTCCTACTTCAAAAGGCAGGAAAGGTCGATCACCAAAACAATGATTTTCTAGCGCTATAATGGTTCTAAACTCAAAGAAAATTGCTATTTTTTTCTCCGCTAGCCAGCAGGAGATGAACATGAACGCTTATGAAGAATACAAGACCATAATCATGGCAAAATTCAACACCGCCACCGTTGTGAGAGCAAGGTGTGTTGGTGTGTTGCGTTGCTTCGCGTCGTGTTGCATCAGGTCGAGGTCTGTCTGATCACAAAATTCATAGTTTACCCACCTCTAATTTTAGCACTACAGCACTGTGTACAACACTGGGAAATGTATAGTCCGCCGGTCATTATCGGAAAATAAATATATGTAACAGATACGAGATATCCATATATTGTTTTCCTCTTTATCTGTTAAACTAATTTCCTATACGTGTAGTCACTAGCCAATCAGCAGGTTGGAATGCAGGTGAGACTAAACAGGAAGTAGTGAGAGACCGGTGAACGTGGAGAACGTGAGTGCAGCTTCCTGACTCTGCAGATTTGGAAGAGTGAACAAATAAGTTTAATACTGAATATAGGTTTAAGTTAGCGACACTTAGTGATTGCCTTTTTGCCTTTGGAGTGTGTAGCCGTTAAGACATTAGCGAGGCGCAGTGCACCGGCCAGAGGAAGAAGTTAGAATCGCGTTGGTTTGTGTTTGCTGCCCTTTGATCCTTGCCGCCGCTGAGGTCGACAGTTCCCTGCCATCCAGAGACTGCTCCAGAGTTCCAGCGACCGAGTGCAAACTGAAGGGAAGACTTGAGGTAAAGTAACCTGACTTTGTGTTATTTAACAGCAAGCTATAGTGGAGAGAAATCATTGCTTTAGTCGCGGATGCGACGGAGAGAGATCACTCTGCCTGGACCGAAACTTTTGTTAATTGACAGGGTTAGTATGTTGGCCAACATTAGTGGTAACATGTTTGAATTACTACTGTGAAGGGTGAACTGTGAAAGGTGATTTTTGAGTAACCAGCAATATTTCCATGTACTTTGTATTTGTTTTAATATTTCAATTGATTTAGTATAATAAATAATCACTCATTTTCAACTGTTTAACTATTGCTTATACGGTGAAGTTCTTGGATCTTCTCTGAAGTAGGGGCGTTAGGGGAAATACAGGGTAAGTTGCACATACAGAAACTTATGCTTGTATTTTATCCTTTAGGTCATCACTGTGACATGTACAAATCCTAAAGCCTAAACTATTATATTCGTTTCACTTAGGGCAGGTTAGGCTTGAGACTAGTAGGCCTGGGGGTTAGGGGCTCAGATCCTTTTATCTCCAGCCGTTCAGGGAAGTGTTAATTACCCCTACTAAGCGGACGTAGGTCCCGTTCGCTACATATAGCTGTGTGTCAAAGGCAAACGTTTCAGTGCGTTTTCTGTTGCTCTGGACGAGAGTCCTGACATAAATGACAATGCTCAGCTCGCGATTTATTTCCGCGGTGTGAACAACCAGTTTGAAGTGACAGAGGAATTACCGTCGTACCACAAGTTAGGATATATTCATATATTCAAATCCTAACAGGTAGCCGTCCAACTACATGCCCGCTGGACCCCATCCCATCCAACATCCTTCAAGCCATATCGCCTGCCGTCTTACCGGCAATAACACAGGTGATTAATGCTTCATTTAATTCTGGAACATTTCCTTCTCTTTTCAAAGTGGCTCGGGTAACGCCGCTGCTCAAGAAGCCGTCTCTCGATCCCACTCAGGTGGAAAACTATCGACCGGTCTCACTTCTCACGCTCCTATCTAAAACCATTGAGAGGGCAGCTTCCAAACAGGTCACCGAGTTCCTGTCAAAGAACAATCTCCTCGATCCGAACCAGTCTGGCTTCAAAAGCGGTCACTCCACCGAAACAGCCCTGTTGTCTGTAATGGAGGCCTTAAAAACAGCTAGAGCAGCAGCTCAATCCTCGGCTCTCGTCCTGCTTGACTTATCAGCTGCGTTTGATACAGTCAACCACCGCATCCTTCTGTCCATACTGTCAAGTATGGGCATTTCTGGCAATGCGCACTCCTGGTTTGAATCCTACCTCACTGGGCGCTCGTTCAACGTGTCATGGCAAGGTCAGCTGTCTGTACCTCACCGCCTCACCACTGGGGTGCCCCAAGGCTCGGTGATGGGACCACTTCTCTTTGCCATTTACACCACCTCGTTGGGCCCTATCATCCGCTCGCATGGTTTTTCCTACCACTGTTATGCCGATGATACTCAACTGTTTCTGTCTTTCCCTCCTGAGGACACCACGGTCTCGACGCGGATTTCGGACTGTCTCGCTGATATATCCACATGGATGAAAAATCACCACCTTCAGCTGAACCTGGCCAAAACGGAACTGATGGTCTTCCCAGCCAAACAGGTCATCCACCACAACATCAAGATCAATACTGACTCTTTATCTCTTGCTCCATCCAAAACAGCAAGAAACCTCGGGGTCATTATTGATGACCAACTGACCTTCACGGCCCACATCGCCTCTGTCTCCAGGTCGTGCCGCTTTGCGCTATACAACATCCGCAAAATCAGGCCGTACCTAACCCAGTATGCCACCCAGCTGCTGGTGCAAACCTTGGTGAGCTCCCGCCTTGACTACTGCAACGCCCTCCTAACGGGCCTGCCGGCTTGCGTGGTGAAACCACTACAGATGATCCAGAACGCGGCGGCGCGTCTGGTGTTCAACCAACCGAAAAGGGCACACGTCACCCCGCTACTCATCGAGCTCCACTGGCTGCCAGTAGCTGCTCGCATTAAGTTCAAGTCACTTATGCTTGCCTACAGAGTGCTTACTGGTTCTGCTCCCACCTACCTAAATGCTCTTGTAAGGGCAAATGTTACACCCAGGACGCTGCGCTCGTCTAGTGAGCGTCGTTTGGCACTGCCGTCCGTGCAAGCACGGCAATCCAGACTATTTTCATTTATAGTTCCACGTTGGTGGAACGAACTGCCTAGTATTACCAGAGCAGGGGCGTCCCTCTCTACCTTCAAGAAGCTTTTGAAGACCCAACTCTTCAGAGAGCACCTCCCCTCCTAACTGGCACCTGACTAGCGCTTAACTTGCACTTCAGCAGTTACATTCCTGCACTTCTTTTTCCTCTTTTCTAGGTTGTTGTTTTTCTAATTCTCATGTAAAGTAGTATTTATTGTTACACCATGCTTTTTTATTGCTCTTAGCTTGACTGTTCTCTCCCTTGTACGTCGCTTTGGACAAAAGCGTCTGCTAAATGACTAAATGTAAATGTAAATGTAAATATATTTGAGCGACTGTGTGACGCAATTGAGCATGCTGGTTTGTCATGAAAGTCGCTCCGAGGAATAACAACACACGGTGCTCCATCAATGATCAGTATATAAGTAAACTATTAATTTAAGATCACTAGATGGAAGGATGTTGTATTTTGGCAAACAAATTACATTATACTCTTATTAATTAATATTTATTATAAATACATTTATTTTATAAAATGAAATAATTCAATACTTTTTGCTGAAACTTTATTCAGTTTTCTGCTTTGTTTTGTTTGTTTGCAGCCTTGTTACCAACTATACAAAAGTGGTGCAGTACAGCATTTGCTTTGAAAGGAAAAATATATGTAGTTGTCAATGAAGATATTATCCCACTATTACTACAGTATATGTCATGGGCTATCAATAAAAAGAGATCCAAAAATTCTACTATAACAAACACCTTTATCCAAAGAGCGTCTTGCATTGCCCAGACTTAAAACTCAGGTCAGCTACTTGTTATTCAACAACACTAACCATTGTACCTCTGATCACACACGGTAAATGTACAGTCATTACATTTACATTTAGCAGACGCTTTTGTCCAAAGCGACGTACAACACTCAAAAGTGGTATCTACAGTATTGTGATAGGCAAGCCAACAGATTCATTTGAGTTTGAGACCCCTGCCCCAGGCTTTCTTTGCTGGTTTACTGTGCACAATGTGACTGTTGTTCAGTTCAGTTCAGTTCAGTCAGTGACGGAGCGTTTCAAAATATTTTCACGTTGTCATGAAAGCAGAAATTATAAGCCATACTCTGTAGACGCCAAGCAAAAACTGGCAATTACGTGACTTGAAATGCATTTTGCATGAATTCGACAACAGGCAAATAAAATAATATAGCCTATATGACTTATGTAGTTTTAATGTGTTTATGTGCCATTTTGCAATCCTAAATATAGTGTAGCGTAGCTCGGATTCTGCTACACGGACTGGTGTTGTTGTTATGCCGCGGTGTATTGTGGGAGTACTACACCGCAGCTGTTAGCTTAGCCACAGTGCTATCTGTTGTGTATGTCCCATTGTTGTGTGTGTGGTTGATGTAGAATTGTTCCTGTTCTGTATTGATGTGTTTTGTACATATAACTGAAGTGTCAACCGTGTTTATGTGTTATAGATGTTGTGAATATAATCCTGTGTATTTAGTGTTAATCTTTGTACGAGTATGACTTGAGTTCTAAAACCATTTGTAACTACCCGCTGGTTTTAACTCATAAACATGACTCCACGCTTCATACTGATGTCCAACTCTTTCTTATTTATTGTCGGGAACACCGTGAAAACTAGTCAGACAAACAAACAAACGAACAAACAATCAACAAACCAAACAAACCCAAATTGTACACATAGCAATCACAAACAAATATACATATTCCATTTAAAACATAGTACAGATATGTAAACGCATTACCGTGTTCGCCTGGAAACCAGCAGTAGATTGATTGGGAACATAATTAGTGCGTGTTCTCTCAGTCTTTCGAGTCCGATGTGCCAGAGCCCTTCCAGGTCATATAACCAGGTAAGGTCACGTGACACAAAGGGTCACCAGACTAACGCACAAATTCATTAAATCCACCAGCAAATGGACATTAACTTTGCACACCAACAAATGAGATCACAAACTCATAAATAAAAATGATTAATTAATCTATGCAATTTAAATGTCCATCACCTACGGCCATATCTTGGCAGCTGATCCATCAGGGTCAGCTACACCATTCATCGTCTCGAGCCCATTCTTATCTTCGCCACAATAGATCTACCGATGTCAGGGGTGACTGGAATGTCACTGGCTGGAACTCTCCGTGACTGAACTGGACAAGACAATGTGTTTCAGATTTAAATGGTTGTAATGTGTTTAGATAAACTGATTATGTTGGTCCATACATATAGTCTGCAATTATTGTCAGCAAAACTAGTATACTTCACAGACACAACTGCAGACATCCGTGTTGTGCAAAGACATTTTGAGGTTTACTTCAGCCCTAAGCCACTGTCTTTATCTGACATGCTTGTCTATTGCAATGACCATGGCATTACACTCTGTTAATGATTCTGCTGATCTTTTAAGTATCCATTATGCTAAACTGCATGAAACATCATGACCAGGGTTAGGATCAAATACACGTAGATTGTTACTATCTGGACATGTACAGGAACATGACAACGCAAAATGCAAAGACACTCAAAAGAATAGAGCCAGCCACGGCTTCATTTTAACAGAGAACATGCTCTGTGCAGGCATGGAAGGTGAGGAAAGCTGCTATGGCGATGACAGAGGTCCTCTGTGTCCATAACGGGTATAGGGAAGGGAGCTCCAGCATTGATCACCGTTCAATGAGATAATTAAGTTTACAGCTCAAAAAAGACATTTTAGGATGCACTTACACTTTCAAATTACATCATAGCCAAATGAGTGGTTAAACTGCGTTGATTTTCGATGGAGGGCCAGGCATATTGTTCTGGCTTTTGTCATTGTAATTCAATGTATGCAGTATTTCAGTATCATTTCAGTGTACCTTCTTAGAAAAAAAGGTATTTACTGTATGTGTTAAGATTTGATTTCTGTGCCTGTATGACCACAGGTTGCAGCTGCAATCAAAAAACAGTGACATCTCCCAAAGGGGAAGGATCATGGAACTAGCCCTCTCTACCTACTCCTCAATTCAGATGTGCATGTGTGAAGCAACTGGTGCAGAATTTAGCGTGTAGAGGAACTAGCTAATCATGGAAAATATCACAGCCACTGAGTTCTGTTCTCACTGAGGAAGAGTTCAGTTCATTGCCTACTATACTCTACTCTACTGCCTACAAGTGCTATGGTTTTAAGTATACAAAATGAAGCAATACTAATTTATTACCTGCAAAAACACCAGTAGTCAATAAAAAATATCTCAAAATCTTGTCATGAAGATTGTGCTACCAGCTAAGACCTGAATGAGATGTCACAGCATTTCTGATGGTTTGTTCATGTATGTGTGTGTGCATTAAATGAGGTCTCTGTGAAAGCCATATTTCAGTTGCAAATGTCTTTATTGGCCATAGAGTTCATCATGACAGCATTGTCTCATTGGAACAGAGGTGTGTATGGGTTTTTAGTTGCTCTTCATGACACCCTTGATCCAGCGGTTGTAACGGCACACGCGGGCGTAGACACCGGGTTTGTCCCTCAAAGCACACTCATTGGGTCCCCAGGAGACCACACCCTGCAGCTGGCCACCGCACACCAGAGGTCCGCCAGAGTCACCCTGTATGGAATTAACACGTAGACGCACACGCAACACAGACAGACACACGCACACACAAATAAGTAATTCAGCTGCTTCAGTAGGCTTTCAGTTCTCTTCTCAATTTAGATTTTGCTTTTCACTTTCTGTCAGCTTTTCTCTGTACTTGTACAGTCTTAAATATGTAAAAAGCATGAGAAACTGGTCACTATAATGTTGCACATGACGGAGACAGCCTAGCTTTAAAGTGAGTGCTTGGGGTTATCTATGATTATGATGACATGGAGGGGTCATCAATGACTATGATATCATGATTCCATGGGATTCCATCTGTGATTATGATATGCATTCAGTGGTGATCTATTATTTTGACATCATGATTACAGGGCAGATCTCGAGTTATGATGTCATGCTTGGGGTTATCTATGATTATGATGTCATAATTCCAGGGGGCATTGGTGATTATGACATGGCTCTGACCTTGCAGCTGTCAGCTCCTCCTTGCATGAAGCCAGAGCAGACCATGTTCTTAGTCATGCTGTCACGATAGGCCATCTTGCAGGTGCGATCATCGATGATGGGTTGTGTAAGGCACTGCAGGCGGTCAGGAAAGATCGCTGATAGACAGAAAACACTCATGTTTGTAGGCTATGTCACAGAACAAGTTTGGTATGTAGGAGTCATTCAGAATATTCTGAAGAAGTACGGCAAAAAAAACACAAGAGTGCACAAAGATACGGAGACGGAGGAGTAACTATACATACTACTTACTACTTTTGCCGTCGGTGGCGCCCCATCCGGACACCATGCATTGCTCGTTGGGAATGGGACATCTGCTGGGCAGGGCAACAGTCTTGACATAGCGGTTGAGTGTAGCCGGGCGGCTCAGCTTGATGAGCATGATGTCGTTGTCCAGGTTGTTGGGATTGTAGTTGGGGTGCTTGATGATCTTGGCGGAGTCGATTAACTGTTCGGTGCCCTCGTTGGAGGAGAGGCTGTGCTCACCAAGGCGCACCTGGATGCGACTTCAGAGGGGAGTGAACAGCTGGGCTTAGTTATGAGTTAAGAGTTAGCATGAGCTAATGCTATAATGCAGGCTTTCAATCAGAATGACAACTGTAACAGACGATACCCGACGAGGCAAAATCCCGGACAATTTTGGAATCCCTGCCGGATGCATTTTTTTAGGTCTCGAAAAGAGGACATGTCCGGGCAAAAGAGGACGTCTGGTCACCCTAACTTTAGATTTATGCTTGGTGAATTCAAACACCATACTTTAGATTTCTGCTTGGTGAATTCAGACACCATGTGTTAGATTTCTGCTTGGTTAATTCAGACACCATGCTATAGATTTGCGCTTGGTGGATTTAGACACCCTTGTGAGGTGGATCCTATTTTCAGAGAGGAGGTTAGGACTCACCGTGTGTAGCAGTGGGCAGCAGACACAACCCACTGGCTGGAGATGAGGGAGCCACCGCAGAAGTGTTGGCCTGCATTCAGGGACGCCTGGTAGGGCACGGAGTGCCTGCGGCACTCATGACCTCCCACCACTTCCACATGTGTTTAGTTAAGATACCTTTTAAGTATTTTCCGTTTCTTGTGTATTATTGTTTCACTCATAAGTTTTCACCTGACATCAATAAAGGAGCAAGGTGCTTTTTATTTTTATTTTTTATTTATTTTTATTTATGTGAAGCACATTGTTGTGCATGTATGTGAAGCACATTGAATTACCACGGTGTATGAATTGTGCTATATAAATAAAATTGCCTTGCCTTGCCTACCTGGCTCGTGAAATCAAGTTTGGCTGACTGTTTAACGGACTCAACACACTGGACGTGCAAAACGCGAGGACAGTACACAGCCCTAACTAAACTAAACTAAAGGTTTTTTTTTAATTGTCCCGCTGCAATTAAAACGCCGACGTCAATCAAAAGCTATTGTCTATAAAGGAAAGCATTGCCATAGAAAAAATATAAATCTCCCGTTGAATTTTGTGTGGTGGAAACATGAAAGTCCAGTTCATGTAGTGTTGTCACCGATAATAAAAATAGACATGACTAAAATCATGTAATTCCCATCCAATCATCATATTATTGCTAAAAGTAATGATATGATTACCACAAAGGAGCAGGACTTGAGTTTAGCCGTAGTCATACGTTTCTTCCTTGCGCCCCACCAGAGACGGTTGTTCTGGGGGCATGCATTGTATGCTGTGGGTGAATTCATTCCATTTCGGATCTCCCTGTACCTTGACTGGAGCGTGAGCAGGTGACAATACTTGGTGGGGTTTCTCACACTTCAAGGTATGTTCCCCATCACGTGGCTCTGGTTGTCTCCTCACCACTGGAGCTATCTATACTGCTCTCGTCATTTCTGTACAGTATTGACTCTCAACTGGCTTAGCATTCACCTTATGTTCATGCTCCAAGAGGTCACATACATCATTGCAAATATTCAGGTTGTGAATATTCTGGGAACAAATATCCCCCCAAACCTACAGCTCTCTCCACAACTTCCTCAGCTAAAGCATCGCTTGTAGCTTCCATTGACTCTGGTTTTGTGTGTGTTCTGACCTCTGACCCTAATGGTTCCTCAGTTTCCTGTGCCTTCACTATTATCCCATCACAGTCATCAGGCACTGCCCACTCAATATGACACAGCCCACTCTCAACTGGGGATTTTCCATCAGGCACCAAACCTAGACCATCTTTGTCAATAGTCACACACATATCACCTTTGTCAAGCCGCTGACTCTCAGCTGTCGTAAAAGACTGTAATGAGGGCAGATTTAGTTTCCCGGAACCTCAGACATAAGGGCTTGTTTCTGCCTATTATTCAATTTCAAAAATGTACAGAACATGCTTTCATCATCACCACACTCCTTGTCATTCCATATGTTATGGTTAGATTGGGGAGCATGTCTGCCTCTGCCCTGAGACCTGCATTCCTTTGCCCAATTACCATACCATAACTCTCCCTTGTATGTCGCTTTGGACAAAAGCGTCTGCTAAATGACTAAATGTAAATGTAAATGTATTTCCCACACATATGGCATAAATCATGTGAACTACTTCTAGACCTATATCTTGGTTTATGATGTTGATATCCAAAAGATTGCACCACATGCCTACCAGCATACCTAGCTGTTAACCGTCTCAATCTGGTAGTGCCATCATTAACATCTGAGTTTACACTCATGTTCTCTGGCTTACACTCAGCAATTGGCTCGCCTGTCCCTCTCCCTGTGAGGGGGCTGCTCACACCACCACCAACAAACTCTCTGTTATCCAGCCAACTTATTTTAATACTATGCCACAATTAGTCGAGCTGACCGCGCGTCTTCGGGTCGTATTAAACACAATGTCACACTTGCCTATACGTCTGATACATCGGCTTATGAAAAATGCCACTGTCCGTCGGGCACAACCACAAAACTTCAGAGTTTTTTATTTTTATTCTTACTTACCTGGGCCACACTTCAGGCACAAACCACACTACTTTGGGCTATCAACAACTCGTTTCAGTTACTTTAAAAACATTTCACGGCCTGGGCCTCTTTTGTTTCAGCTCCTTTCTAAACTTATTTCAACACAATTCTGTCACCTCACTACTTCGGGCTGATTTAGTTAATTAATCGTTAACGAAATTGCACAGAGCTGACCCACAGCCAAACACCTCCTGCTTATTAATGGAACAAAGAGAAGAAGCAGATGATCCCTATCTGTAAACCTCCTTTCTCGGTTGTTTTAAACGTGCAGGTCTCCTGAAAGAATAATAGTAGAATACTTTTTTTTAGAAATTGCGGGATGGGTGGCTTGCCAATTGTAAGAAAAAGGAAGTGTCTTTGTGTTTGATGAAGCAATCTGTCTTTGTAAGAAAAACGACGTTTCTTATGTGGTTGATGCAGCAATCTGTGTGGTCTGGGAACCTTTTTGCTGTTCTGTATGATAATCAGGTTTTCTTTTCTACCATAATAAGATTATCATTTTGGATATTATGCTGGCCAACTTTTGGTGGTCACAGCAGCTGCTTGATCATGAATCTCATGTTCACTCACAGGATATACTGTAATTCCTTACAATGCCCACAACCACTTCAAGTTTTATCATTACAGTGGCAAAGCTGCAGGTGTCTCGGGAACCTTCACCTTATCCCAGAAGGAAAGTTCAGGTTAACTAATCCACTGCACATGGCAGTATGTTGTTCAAGCTTTTAGTTAAATGTACTAATGTTATGTGATCCATGACTATAGAGTTAATAGGGTTACAGTTAGGGTTGGGGTGTGTAGAAGAAAATCCTCTTGCTCTGTTCGACAGGTGCTGTGGTGTCTTGGTGTGAGCCAGTTTTACCTTGATACTACATGGTGCAACAGATGTTCCATAGGGAAGGCAAATAAGGCAGCCTGACCTCATGTTTGTCAAAGACATTTTGTTTGTTTTGAATGTATTTTTGAACCTCAGACATTCAAGTTAGTGGAAATTGGTGAACATCTAAAGTGAAAAAACACGTTTTATATCATTTTGCAAAGTGAAAGACTGTAAACAATCTTTTTTTATGTCTTTGGGGTTTTTCCTATTCGAGCCATTCTGTATTTAACTGACAGAAAAGCTAATCTTGTGTAACACCAGCTTCTCTCTGATCAACCAGTGGTAAAGCACCAAAGAAGAGTCACAGTCAAAAGGTCAATACGTGACCAATTTATTGAGATGACAGTTGGGAGCACAAGGGGGAGTGCGGGGGACAGTTGCTCACTTTCAGGGGTTAAAGGCACACTAACAGCTCACAGCAAACAGTGGATACACTACAATCATATAATTGCAAAAGGTCTCAAGACTTGAGTGAGTGTAGCAATTTGACCACCAACCCCCCCCCCCCCCCCCACACACACACACACACACACACACACACACGTTACAGCCTAAAAGCAAGCAGCTGACCCCCTGGCTACTGCCAGTGGCCCGTAGATGTTTTAACTACAGTGTTTATGGCAATAAATAGATTAAAAACATTGTTCTTTATTAAGATTTATACCAAGATAAAGTTAAAATAGTACTTCTACTGCTGATCTTCGTTATCTAGGCTGACTGCTGGCTGAGCCACTTAAGAGCCGTAGATGGCGTACAAATCTCTGTACAGGTCGGCTGCTCTGGCTGGGACTAAAACAAACTCAAAAGATATAGACTCAAACTGTACAAATCACCATGCATAATAGTTACATTATCACATGCATCAAAAAGCCACAGAATTACCCAACAACCAAACAAAATGAACAAAATTAACTGCACACCATCTACCTTACCCCCTGCACACAATTAAGACCAATAGGAACACTCTGAAAGGCATCGTTTTAAAGGGGGGTGATTGTCATGGAAACGACAAGGGCTATTACACCAAGGTGCAGAATTACGTGGGCTGACCCAGCTGTCCATAGCAAATCAAACTATAACCAGTCATAGTTATAGGTTTTAATGGAAGTACATTATAATGAATGATCATATATCACAGTTACTGGTACCTCTGGTTGGTTAATTATAACAATTAAAATAAACATTTATAAACAATTAATAGAATGTATGCTCCTATTGTTGTTTGAGGAGCTGTTAACAGCAGAAGGAGTAAGAGTCTGTTGACATTCAATATGCATAAAATGCACCTCCTCAACGCATTCCCCTACCCATCCTAAAGGAAAGCCCTTTCCACAAGACAAGTGTCAGTGTAGTTAATCCAGCCTACACACATATTAGTGTCACACATGTTACTGCACACATGCAAAGTCAAAAAGACCAGGAGGCCCGTCAAGCACTATAGCAAGTAGACACTATACACGGAAGATCACTATAGCAAGTAGACACTATACATGGAAGATCCCTATCTGTAAACCTCCTTTCTCGGTCGTTTTAAACGTGCAGGTCTCCTGAAACAGAATCATAGTAGAATACTTTTTTTTTTAAATTGCAGGATGGGTGGCTTGCCAATTGTAAGAAAAAGGAGGTGTCTTTGTGTTTGATGAAGCAATCTTTCTTTGTAAGAAAAATGAAGTTTCCTATGTGGTTGATGCAGCAATCTGTCTTTGTAAGAAAAAGGACGTTTATTTTGTGGTTGATGCAGCAATCTGTCTTTACTCCAGAAAAGTGCAGTAACGAAGCACTTGGAACTTACGTCGGATTTTTGTCATTCGTTCTGCGGAGAAGGTGATTGGCTTCAATTTGCCATCTCTCCAGGATTTGAATGCATCCAGGACCCTGAGGCGTGCAGGGAAGATTATGGCTGATCCCTCCCACCCTGGACACAAACTCCTTGTGCCACTACCCCGGCAGAAGGCTGCGGTCCATCAGGACCAAAACCTCACGCCACCTGAGCAGCTTCTTCCCTTCTGCGGTTGGCCTCATCAACAAGGCCCGGGACCCCCGCCCCCCAACACGGACTCTAATCCCTTTTTTGCACACTCCTGCTGTAACTTAATATGTGTATTGTTTATTGTGTATGTTTATTGTTTTCACCAACGTACCACAAAAAATTCCTCGTAGGTAAAAACCTACTTGGCAGTAAAAACCTTTCTGATTCTGATTCTGATTCTGATTCTGATTCAGCGGTGCAGATCTGAACAACAAGCATCTCCAACTCTAGCCATATACAGTATACTGTTTAAGACACCTCTTAGGCTTTTAATGAAAATGAGCTAGGCTTCAAATGCAAACAGCTCTAGGAAACTTTTGCTGTTCTGTATGATAATCAGGTTTCTCTGACTGAGATGGTTCTCAATGGCCTACTCCATTCCCATACTATGATTAATTGCAGTCACTGACACCTCAGTTTGCTTCCTGACCCCAGGTGTCTGAGCAAATCCAGTGTGGGGACCTTTCCTTTGTTACCATGATAAGATTATCATTTTGAATATTATGCTGGCCAATTTTTGGTGGTCACAGAAGCAGCAGCAGCTTGATCATTAATCTCATGTTCACTCACAGGATATGCTGTAATTTCTTACAGTACCCTCTTAATGCTATGAACCATACATAGCATCACATTCTCAGTCACACCTTTCATAGAGGTGCCCAGTGGCGGTGATGTGTTGCTTCAGGTTGCTCCCTCTGCGGCCTTTAGGGAGTCTTACCCATCATTAGACTCATCACCATCATGCACACTGGTCATCTCCCATTCTCAATAGGTAAGTTATCATGGGGTCATTCTGTAATTTGATACTATAATACAAAAAATGTCTCAGGTTTGGGAGAAGCATTTGAGAACCACCACAACCAAGGCATCTCACATCCAAACTGCTCTCGTCATTTCTGTACAGTATTGACTCTCAACTGGCTTAGCATTCACCTTATGTTCATGCTCCAGGAGGTCGCATTCATCATTGCAAATATTCAGGTTGTGAATATTCTGGGAACAAATATCCCCCCAAACCTACAGCTCTCTCCACAACTTCCCCAGCTATAGCATCGCTTGTAGCTTCCATTGACTCTGGTTCTGTGTGTGTTCTGACCTCTGACCCCAATGGTTCCTCAGTTTCCTGTGCCTTCACTATTATCCCGTCACAGTCATCTGGCACTGCCCACTCAATATGACACAGCCAACTCTCAACTGGGGATTTTCCATCTGGCACCAAACCTAGACCATCTTTGTCAATAGTCACACACATATCACCTTTGTCAAGCCGCTGACTCTCAGCTGTCGTAAAAGACTGTAATGAGGGCAGATTTAGTTTCCCGGAACCTCAGACATAAGGGCTTGTTTCTGCCTATTATTCAATTTCAAAAATGTACAGAACATGCTTTCATCATCACCACACTCCTTGTCATTCCATATGTTATGGTTAGATTGGGGAGCATGTCTGCCTCTGCCCTGAGACCTGCATTCCTTTGCCCAATTACCATACCATAACTCTCCCTTGTACGTCGCTTTGGACAAAAGCGTCTGCTAAATGACTAAATGTAAATGTAAATGTATTTCCCACACATATGGCATAAATCATGTGATATTCTTCTGGACCTATATCTTGGTTTATGATGTTGATATTCAAAAGATTGCACCACATGCCTACCAGCATACCTAGCTGTTATCAGTCTCAATCTGGTAGTGCCATCATTAACATCTGAGTCTACACTCATGTTCTCTGGCTTACACTCAGCAATTGGCTCGCCTCTCCCTCTCCCTGTGAGGGGGCTGCTCACACCACAAAATTGCACAGAGCTGACCCACAGCCAAACACCTCCTGCTTATTAATGGAACAAAGAGAAGAAGCAGATGATCCCTATCTGTAAACCTCCTTTCTCTGTCGTTTTAAACGTGCAGGTCTCCTGAAACAGAATAATAGTAGAATACTTTTTTTTAGACATTGCAGGATGGGTGGCTTGCCAATTGTAAGAAAAAGGAAGTGTCTTTGTGTTTGATGAAGCAATCTGTCTTTGTAAGAAAAAGGAAGTTTCTTATGTGGTTGATGCAGCAATCTGTCTTTGTAAGAAAAAAAGGTTTCTATGGTTGATGCAGCAATCTGTGGTCTGGGAACCTTTTTGCTGTTCTGTAAGATAATCCGGTTTTCTTTTCTTTGTTACCATGATAAGATTATCATTTTGGATATTATGCTGGCCAACTTTTGGTGGTCACAGCAGCTGCTTGATCATGAATCTCATGTTCACTCACAGGATATACTGTAATTCCTTACACTGCCCACAGCCACCTCAAGTTTTATCATTACAGTGGGAAAGCTGCAGGTGTCTCGGGAACCTTCACCTTATCCCAGAAGGAAAGTTCAGGTTAACTAATCCACTGCACATGGCAGTATGTTGTTCAAGCTTTTAGTTAAATGTTGTTAAATGTGATCCATGACTATAGAGTTAATAGGGTTACAGTTAGGGTTGCGGTGTGAAGAAGAAAATCCTCTTGCTCTGTTCGACAGGTGCTGTGGTGTTTTGGTGTGAGCCAGTTTTACCTTGATACTACATGGTGATGCAACAGATGTTCCATAGGGAAGGCAATTAAGGCACCCTGACCTCATGTTTGTCCAAGACATTTTGTTTGTTTTTAATGTATTTTTGAACCTCAGACATGAAAGTTGGTGGAAATTGGTAGACATCTAAAGTGAAACAACACGTTTTATATCATTTTGCAATGTGAAAGACTGTAAACAATCTTTTTTTATGTCTTTGGGGTTTTTCCTATTCGAGCCATTCTGCATTTAACTGACAGAAAAGCTAATCTTGTGTAACACCAGCTTCTCTCTGATCAACCAGTGGTAAAGCACCAAAGAAGAGTCACAGTCAAAAGGTCAATACGTGACCAATTTATTGAGATGACAGTTGGGAGCACAAGGGGGAGTGTGGGGGACAGTTGCTCACTTTCAGGGGTTAAAGGCACACTAACAGCTCACAGCAAACAGTGGATACACTACAATCATATAATTGCAAAAGGTCTGCATGTTAAATGTTTTTAATCTATTTATTGCCATAAACACTGTAGTTAAAACATCTACGGGCCACTGGCTGTAGCCAGGGGGTCAGCTGCTTGCTTTTAGGCTGTAACGTGTGTGTGTGTGTGTGTGTGTGTGTGTGTGTGTGTGGGGGGGGGGGGGGTTGGTGGTCAAATTGCTACACTCACTCAAGTCTTGAGACCTTTAAGAGGATTTTCTTCTACACACCCCAACCCTAACTGTAACCCTATAAACTCTATAGTCATGGATCTGATAGGTGAAAATTCACCCTAGTTACCTTAGGACTCCGGAGCTGCATATAAGTATATTTATTAGACAAACAACAATTGCAATTGGGCTCACTCACAAAACAAGTATGAAAGTGAAGCAATGATAAACACATTGCACAAGGTTTATATAGACAGAAGTTGAGCGTTCAGCAGGGAAAACCACGTGGTGGATTTCTGATGTCCGAGGCAAGGATGGAAGTTTTGCAAAGTCGGAAGAAGCACAGTTCGAACCTTCTTATCACTTCTGGTACAAATGCAGACTAAGTGGCACCTAATATTCTAAGTTACACACACGCAGAAACACAGAAAAGCCATGTTCCTGCTTACATAAGTACATGATTCATTTAAGGTAATTAATAATACAAGGCACTTTATTATAGTCTTAAGTCATTAACAGTGTTCGGAAATGATCTCCATCAGATCACATAACATTAGTACATTTAACTAAAAGCTTGAACAACATACTGCCATGTGCAGTGGATTAGTTAACCTGAACTTTCCTTCTGGGATAAGGTGAAGGTTCCCGAGACACCTGCAGCTTTCCCACTGTAATGATAAAACTTGAGGTGGTTGTGGGCAGTGTAAGGAATTACAGTATATCCTGTGAGTGAACATGAGATTCATGATCAAGCAGCTGCTGTGACCACCAAAAGTTGGCCAGCATGATATCCAAAATGATAATCTTATCATGGTAACAAAGAAAAGAAAACCGGATTATCTTACAGAACAGCAAAAAGGTTCCCAGACCACACAGATTGCTGCATCAACCATAGAAACTTTTTTTTTCTTACAAAGACAGATTGCTTCATCAAACACAGAGACACTTCCTTTTTCTTACAATTGGCAAGCCACCCATCCTGCAATTTCTAAAAAAAAGTATTCTACTATTATTCTTTCAGGAGACATTGTCACAAGCCGGCTCTTAGGCTTGCTACAAGAAACCAAAAGTACACCAAGTTCGTCCAAACGCAACAGTTTAATTTCCAAAGTTCATCAAATAAAGCTACAATCCGTGTGTTCTCTTCTCTCCTCGAATGCAGGAAGTGCCGGATCTTTATAGGGGAGGGACACGCCCACCCAGGTGGTTAAATCACCGGCACCTGGAAGACAGAGACTTAACACAGCAACACACGCATGCACTCAAATACACACATTCGTTAGTGGACAAAACAGACAGAGCTGTGGAGCCCAAAAAGGGTTCGTCACATGCACGTTTAAAACGACCGAGAAAGGAGGTTTACAGATAGGGATCATCTGCTTCTTCTCTTTGTTCCATTAATAAGCAGGAGGTGTTTGGCTGTGGGTCAGCTCTGTGCAATTTCGTTAACGATTAATTAACTGAATCAGCCCGAAGTAGTGAGGTGACAGAATTGTGTTGAAATAAGTTTCTAAAGGAGCTGAAACAAAAGAGGCCCAGGCCGTGAAACGTTTTTAAAGTAACTGAAACGAGTTGTTGATAGCCCAAAGTAGTGTGGTTTGTGCCTGAAGTTTGGCCGAGGTAAGTAAAAATAAAAATAAAAAACTCTGAAGTTTTGTGGTTGTGCCCGACGGACAGTGGCATTTTTCATAAGCCGATGTATCGGACGTATAGGCAAGTGTGACATTGTCTTTAATATGACCCGAAGACGTGCGGTCAGCTCGACTAATTGTGGCATAGTATTAAAACAGTTGGCTGGATAACAGAGAGTTTGTTGGTGGTGGTGTGAGCAGCCCCCTCACAGGGAGAGGGAGAGGCGAGCCAATTGCTGAGTGTAAGCCAGAGAACATGAGTGTAGACTCAGATGTTAATGATGGCACTACCAGATTGAGACTGTTAACAGCTAGGTATGCTGGTAGGCATGTGGTGCAATCTTTTGGATATCAACATCATAAACCAAGATATAGGTCCAGAAGAATATCACATGCTTTATGCCATATGTGTGGGAAATACATTTACATTTACATTTACATTTAAATTTAGTCATTTAGCAGACGCTTTTGTCCAAAGCGACGTACAAGGGAGAGTTATGGTATGGTAATTGGGCAAAGGAATGCAGGTCTCAGGGCAGAGGCAGACATGCTCCCCAATCTAACCATAACATATGGAATGACAAGGAGTGTGGTGATGATGAAAGCATGTTCTGTACATTTTTGAAATTGAATAATAGGCAGAAACAAGCCCTTATGTCTGAGGTTCCGGGAAACTAAATCTGCCCTCATTACAGTCTTTTACGACAGCTGAGAGTCAGCGGCTTGACAAAGGTGATATGTGTGTCACTATTGACAAAGATGGTCTAGGTTTGGTGCCAGATGGAAAATCCCCAGTTGAGAGTGGGCTGTGTCATATTGAATGGGCAGTGCCAGATGACTGTGATGGGATAATAGTGAAGGCACAGGAAACTGAGGAACCATTGGGGTCAGAGGTCAGAACACACACAGAACCAGAGTCAATGGAAGCTACAAGCGATGCTTTAGCTGGGGAAGAGCTGTAGGTTTGGGGGGATATTTGTTCCCAGAATATTCACAACCTGAATATTTGCAATGATGCATGTGACCTCTTGGAGCATGAACATAAGGTGAATGCTAAGCCAGTTGAGAGTCAATACTGTGCAGAAATGACGAGAGCAGTATAGATAGCTCCAGTGGTGAGGAGACAACCAGAGCCACGTGATGGGGAACATACCTTGAAGTGTGAGAAACCCCACCAAGTATTGTCACCTGCTCACGCTCCAGTCAAGGTACAGGGAGATCCGAAATGGAATGAATTCACCCACAGCATACAATGCATGCCCCCAGAACAACCGTCTCTGGTGGGGCGCAAGGAAGAAATGTATGACTACCGCTAAACTCAAGTCCTGCTCCTTTGTGGTAATCATATCATTACTTGTAGCAATAATATGATGATTGGATGAGAATTACATGATGATTTTAGTCATGTCTATTTTTATTATGAGTGACAACACTACATGAACTGGACTTTCATGTTTCCACCACACAAAATTCAAGGACTTAACTGAACTATATCAGAAGTGATGATCATAGATGCATATTTGCCACTCACAGCTCGCAGAAGGCGAGTATCGCTGTACAAAAGCAGGACAGTAAAACAATTTTACACAAAATTTGAGGATTAAAGGGTTTTTTGCTTTTACCAGTGAGATCAGGAACTTGGCAAATTGGTAGCAAGATGCCAATGTAAAATGTTTACCACTACACTATAGGAACATGTGTTTCGTTTAAACCTTTTTACACTATGGGAACATGTGTTTTGTTGATCATGATGTCTGATTATGTTCATTATGGTTTTATTAAGTTTTATTATGATCATTATGTACGTAGTTTGATTTATGATCAGATGGGGAGATTGTTAGATGCAGGTTGATTTCATAAGGAATTCGGCAAGAACAGCATACTCTTTCACATTTGTATTTAGATGTGTTTTGGACGTGAGATGCCTTGGTTGTGGTGGTTCTCAAATGCTTCTCCCAAACCTGAGACATTTTTTATATTATAGTATCAAATTACAGAATGACCCTATGATAACTTACCTATTGAGACTGGGAGATGACCAGTGTGCATGATGGTGATGAGTCTAATGATGGGTAAGACTCCCTAATGGCCGCAGAGGGAGCAACCTAAAGCAGCACATCACCACCACTGGGCACCTCTATGAAAGGTGTGACTGAGAATGTGATGCTATGTACTGTATGGTTCATAGCATTAAGAGGGGACTGTAAGAAATTACAGTATATCCTGTGAGTGAACATGAGATTCATGATCAAGTTGCTGCTGCTGCTGTGACCACCAAAAGTTGGCCAGCATAATATCCAAAATGATAATCTTATCATGGTAACAAAGGAAAGGTCCCCACACTGGATTTGCTCAGACACCTGGGGTCAGGAAGCAAACTGAGGTGTCAGTGAATGCAATTAATCATAGTATGGGAATGGAGTAGGCCATTGAGAACCATCTCAGTCAGAGAAACCTGATTATCATACAGAACAGCAAAAGGTTCCTAGAGCTGTTTGCATTTGAAGCCTAGCTCATTTTCATTAAAAGCCTAAGAGATGTCTTAAACAGTATATATGGCTAGAGTTGGAGATGCTTGTTGTTCAGATCTGCACCGCTGAATCTGACGTAACTTCCAAGTGCTTCGTTACTGCACTTTTCTGGAGTAAAGACAGATTGCTGCATCAACCACAAAATAAACGTCGTTTTTCTTACAAAGACAGATTGCTTCATCAAACACAAAGACACTTCCTTTTTCTTACAATTGGCAAGCCACCCATCCTGCAATTTAAAAAAAAAAGGATTCTACTATTATTCTGTTTCAGGAGACCTGCACGTTTAAAACGACTGAGAAAGGAGGTTTACAGATAGAGATCATCTGCTTCTTCTTTTTTCCCATTAATAAACAGGAGGTGTTTGGCTGTGGGTCAGCTCTGTGCAATTTTGTTAACGATTAATTAACTGAATCAGCCCGAAGTAGTGAGGTGACAGAATTGTGTTGAAATAAGTTTCTAAAGGAGCTGAAACTAAAGAGGCCCAGGCCGTGAAACGTTTTTAAAGTAACTGAAATGAGTTGTTGATAACCCAAAGTAGTGTGGTTTGTGCCTGAAGTGTGGCCCAGGTAAGTAAAAATAAAAATGAAAAACTCTGAAGTTTTGTGGTTGTGCCCGACGGACAGTGGCATTTTTCACAAGCCGATGTATCGGACGTATAGGCAAGTGTGACATTGTGTTTAATACGACCCGAAGACGTGCGGTCAGCTCGACTAATTGTGGCATAGTATTAAAATAAGTTGGCTGGATAACAGAGAGTTTGTTGGTGGTGGTGTGAGCAGCCCCCTCACAGGGAGAGGGAGAGGCGAGCCAATTGCTGAGTGTAAGCCAGAGAACATGAGTGTAAACTCAGATGTTAATGATGGCACTACCAGATTGAGACTGTTAACAGCTAGGTATGCTGGTAGGCATGTGGTGCAATCTTTTGGATATCAACATCATAAACCAAGATATAGGTCCAGAAGAATATCACATGATTTATGCCATATGTGTGGGAAATACATTTACATTTACATTTACATTTAGTCATTTAGCAGACGCTTTTGTCCAAAGCGACGGAATTACATGATGATTTTAGTCATGTCTATTTTTATTATCAGTGACAACACTACATGAACTGGACTTTCATGTTTCCACCAAACAAAATTCAAGGACTTAACTGAACTATATCAGAAGTGATGATCATAGATGCATATTTGCCACTATGTCGCTCGGGGCGACAGTGGTACAGGAGGTAAAGAAGTCGTTTAGTAATCAGAAGGTTGCTAGTTCAATTCCCTGTCGAAGCGTCCTTGAGCAAGACACTTAGCTCCTGATGTGCAGTGTGCCATCAGTGTAAATGTAAAATGTGTATACATTGTAAGTCGCTTTGGATAAAAGCGTCTGCTAAATGACTAAATGTAAATGTAACAGCTCGCAGAAGGCGAGTATCGCTGTACAAAAGCAGGACAGTAAAACAATTTTACACAAAATTTGAGGATTAAAGGGTTTTTTGCTTTTACCAGTGAGATCAGGAACTTGGCAAATTGGTAGCAAGATGCCAATGTAAAATGTTTACCACTACACTATAGGAACATGTGTTTCGTTTAAACCTTTTTACACTATGGGAACATGTGTTTTGTTGATCATGATGTCTGATTATGTTCATTATGGTTTTATTAAGTTTTATTATGATCATTATGTACGTAGTTTGATTTATGATCAGATGGGGAGATTGTTAGATGCAGGTTGATTTCATAAGGAATTCGGCAAGAACAGCATACTCTTTCACATTTGTATTTAGATGTGTTTTGGATGTGAGATGCCTTGGTTGTGGTGGTTCTCAAATGCTTCTCCCAAACCTGAGACATTTTTTATATTATAGTATCAAATTACAGAATGACCCTATGATAACTTACCTATTGAGACTGGGAGATGACCAGTGTGCATGATGGTGATGAGTCTAATGATGGGTAAGACTCCCTAATGGCCGCAGAGGGAGCAACCTAAAGCAGCACATCACCACCACTGGGCACCTTTATGAAAGGTGTGACTGAGAATGTGATGCTATGTATGGTTCACAGCAGGGGTCTTCAACCGGGGGTCCGCGACCCCCAGGGGGTCCGCGGAGGTACTGCAGGGGGTCCGCCAAATTATTTCATCTGAAGCATTTTTCCCTCTTCCAAAAATTAAAAACGTCCAATAGGCTACATAAACATAAACAGATCGTAACAATTGCTTTCTATTCGTTTATAAAATAATACATAGGCTACCCATGAATCTTCACGTGATCATTTGATTACCATGGCAACATATGCACTTTTAGCTACATTTAGCTATCTGGTGCCAAAACACGTTACCTGCCATAACCATACAATTTAAAAGTTTTGTAATTTCTCGGAACAAAAGCTCCACGTCATACAGCACTGATGGCGGTTCAGATGATCTACCTTCAGAGGATGCCAACATGCCTTAATACCCAAAAACGCAAACTGTAGAAAACACGTAAATATTCAAATAATTATCTGAAGTTTGGCTTCACCTACAAAGAGACCGATGGTGACAAACTACCAGTGTGCGTGGTTTGCTCTCCCGTGCTATCAAACGAAAGTATGAAGCCATCAAAGCTGCAACGACACGTAGACTTAGAGACAACCCATGCTCACTTGAAAGAAACAAACATTTAATATTTCCCGTTTAAAATCTTTTGAGGGCCAGCAGACAATCAGCCACAGTTGGCGAGCTAGCTTTAAAACCCTCTTATCAAGTTGCATTACGTGTCGCTCAGACCAAAACGCCATACATAATTGCGGAAAGTTTAATATTGCCAGCAGCTAGTAATATGTGAAAAACAACGTTTGGGAAGGAGGAGTACGTGAAAAAAAATGAAAAGCATCCCTTTGCTTTTTTCCCCCTTTCAATTGATGAATTGGCAGCTGATGTGAGGGCACAACTAGTCGCGAAACTCCCGAAAGCAGATTATTTTGCACTACAATTAGATGAATCCACAGACATGTCAAAGACCCTCTGTTTTTAGCGTTTGTGTGGTTGTCTACCAAAATGAGATGCAGGAGGAATTTATATTCTGTAAGCAGCTGCATGGACGTACAGAAGAGTTCAGAGACTTTCAAAGTGATCGACAATTTTTTCCGTGAACGTGATATACCCTGGCCAAAATGTGTCGCGATGTGCACAGACGGTGTAAGAGCCATGTGTGACGCACTGAATGCTTCATAGGGAGAATCTTGTTGCCAAAGACATGAGTGATGAATTGTCAAACGTCAGGCCTCTCACTAGATCATGAGATATTTCATCCATACTTAAGCTTCTCAAGCTACTCAATTCTTTGTCCCCCCCTCATTGAATACAGAGTAATGGCTAACTGTAAGGGAGAAAAAAAATCATAAAATTATAAACAGAATAAATTGAAACGAGTTGTGTGTTACAAATTATGTATCATTATGTTCAAACACGTGTAGGGGAGTGTGTTTGTGTTTGTGTGTGTGTGTGTGTGTGTCTGATACTTAGTTCCAGATAAAATATATGAATATCAGGCCTAAATTTGGGGCGGCGGGGGTGGGGGTCCCTGCTCAGTGTCTCTCTCAGCCAAGGGGTCCTTGGGCTGAAAAAGGTTGAAGACCCCTGGTTCATAGCATTAAGAGGGGACTGTAAGAAATTACAGTATATCCTGTGAGTGAACATGAGATTCATGATCAAGTTGCTGCTGCTGCTGTGACCACCAAAAGTTGGCCAGCATAATATCCAAAATGATAATCTTATCATGGTAACAAAGGAAAGGTCCCCACACTGGATTTGCTCAGACACCTGGGGTCAGGAAGCAAACTGAGGTGTCAGTGAATGCAATTAATCATAGTATGGGAATGGAGTAGGCCATTGAGAACCATCTCAGTCAGAGAAACCTGATTATCATACAGAACATCAAAAGGTTCCTAGACCTGTTTGCATTTGAAGCCTAGCTCATTTACATTTAAAGCCTAAGAGATGTCTTAAACAGTATATATGGATAGAGTTGGAGATGCTTGTTGTTCAGATCTGCACCGCCGAATCCGACGTAAGTTCCAAGTGCTTCGTTACTGCACTTTTCTGGAGTAAAGACAGATTGCTGCATCAACCACAAAATAAACGTCCTTTTTCTTACAAAGACAGATTACTGCATCACCGACAAAAGAAACTTTGTTTCCTTACAAGGACAGATTGCTGCCTCAAACACAAATACACTTCCTTTTTTTACAGCAGGTAGGAGTTATAAAAAGGATAGAAGATGTCCATGTCTCACAGCAAGCAGCTTGCAGACCAGCGAGAACATGAAGACCCTGATTTTGTTGGCATTGCTCGGAGCGGCATGTGAGTAAACTGCAGTGAAACAGCACATAAGGGGTTATATGAACGTTTTCATAGTTTAAGCTAGGTACTGTTAGGTAGGAGGTGTTGCTGGTACAATGGTTAGCATTGCTGCCTTCCAAACAGTTGACCCTGGTTCACTGCCTGTTCAGAGGGAGATGGCTTTGTAAGTAGATTCTATTACAGATCTACTTAATACATGCCCTTTGCCTTAGGAGGTTTCCCTCTTCATCACAGTCATCTGTGTGACCTAGGGGATTAAATCAAGTGCTTTCAGACTATGTTCATTGTTAATGGTACTATGCAAATAAGTAACATTTAATTGATTTAATTTGAATGAACTTACACACTTAATAGCCAACACTGGGAGAGATCTAGCCTGGATCAATCAGGCACAAATGTAATTATTACACAATCAGCTGTAATCTGGGTTGTAATTGCACACTAGCATTTTGATTTATCTCCACTTTTGGTGTGAGGCTCTTTTTCTCTTGATACCTTCTTGCATCTATACTTGTTTGTTGCAGTAAAACGCTTCTATCTTTAATACATATGTTGTTGTTGTTGTTGTTGTCGTTGGGCCGCTGTAGGGGCTGATGTGGAAGTGGTGGGAGGTCATGAGTGCCGCAGGCACTCCGTGCCCTACCAGGCGTCCCTGAATGCAGGCCGACACTTCTGCGGTGGCTCCCTCATCTCCAGCCAGTGGGTTGTGTCTGCTGCCCACTGCTACACACGGTGAGTCCTAACCTCCTCTCTGAAAATAGGATCCACCTCACAAGGGTGTCTAAATCCACCAAGCGCAAATCTATAGCATGGTGTCTGAATTAACCAAGCAGAAATCTAAAACATGGTGTCTGAATTCACCAAGCAGATATCTAAAACATGGTGTCTGAATTCACCAAGCAGAAATCTAAAGCATGGTGTTTGAATTCACCAAGCAGAAATCTAAAGTGTGATGTTTGAATTCACCAAGCAGATATCTAAAACATGGTGTCCGAATTCACCAAAAATTTTAAAATGTGGTGTCTGAATCCACCACAAATTGCACAAGAGAAAACATACACCTGCTTATAATTCTGGAACAGATCTGGTGCTGATCAGACACACCGATCCAGCAGACTGTCTGAAGCCTTTCCTCCATCTGCTGCTATCTGTGTAGGTGTGTGAATTTGGTTGGATGACTGTTCAAACCAAATAACAGGAAAACACTGATAACAGATGCATTAAAACTGGGGTAAGAAATGAGGATCTCCCAGGCGACTGGTGATCTCTCTACAATTAGCATTAGCACGGGGTTGAAACTGCAGTACATTGTATATTTTCCCACGCACAATACGCACAGTCATTGTACCTTATATAATATTTTTCCAAGTAAACAGCTCCATAATTAACGCTTACTCTGTTAGAGTTTTCAGTGGCTACAGTGGTTACTCTGACTGAAAGCCTGGCTAGCATTAGCATGTGCAAACTCTCCATAGCCTTTACTCTGTTACAGTTGTCATTCTGATTGAAAGCCTGCATTAGCATTAGCTCATGCTAACTCTTAACTCATAACTAAGCCCAGCTGTTCACTCCCCTCTGAAGTCGCATCCAGGTCCGCCTTGGTGAGCACAGCCTCTCCTCCAACGAGGGCACCGAACAGTTAATCGACTCCGCCAAGATCATCAAGCACCCCAACTACAATCGCAACAACCTGGACAACGACATCATGCTCATCAAGCTGAGCCGCCCGGCTACACTCAACAGCTATGTCAAGACTGTGGCCCTGCCCAGCAAATGTCCCATTCCCAATGAGGAATGCATGGTGTCCGGATGGGGCGCCACCGACGGCAAAAGTAGTAAGTAGTATGTATAGTTACTCCTCCGTCTCCGTATCTTTGTGCACTCTTATGTGTTTTTTTGCAGGACTTCTTCAGAATAAGGGCACATTCTGAATGACTCCTACATAGCAAACTTGAATTCTGTGACATAGCCTACAAACATGAGTGTATTCTGTCTATCAGCGATCTTTCCTGACCGCCTGCAGTGCCTTACACAACCCATCATCGATGATCCCACCTGCAAGAGGGCCTATCGCTGCCTCATGACTAAGAACATGGTCTGCTCTGGCTTCATGCAAGGAGGAGCCGACAGCTGCAAGGTCAGAGCCATGTCATAATCACCAATGCCCCCTGGAATTATGACATCATAATCATAGATAACCCCAAGCATGACATCTTAACTAGAGATCTGCCCTGTAATCATGATGTCAAAATAATAGATCACCACTGAAAGCATATCATAATCACAGATGGAATCCCATGGAATCATGATATCATAGTCATTGATGACCCCTCCATGTCATCATAATCATAGATAACCCCAAGCACTCACTTTAAAGCTAGGCTGTCTCTGTGATGTGCAACATTATAGTGACCAGTTTCTTATGCTTTTTACATATTTAAGACTGTACAAGTACAGAGAAAAGCTGACAGAAAGTGAAAAGCAAAATCTAAATTGAGAAGAGAACTGAAAGCCTACTGAAGCAGCTGAATTACTTATTTGTGTGTGCGTGTGTCTGTCTGTGTTGCGTGTGCGTCTACGTGTTAATTCCATACAGGGTGACTCTGGCGGACCTCTGGTGTGCGGTGGCCAGCTGCAGGGTGTGGTCTCCTGGGGACCAAATGAGTGTGCTTTGAGGGACAAACCCGGTGTCTACACCCGCGTGTGCCGTTACAACCGCTGGATTAAGGGTGTCATGAAGAGCAACTAAAAACCCATACACACCTCTGTTCCAATGAGACAATGCTGTCATGATGAACTCTATGGCCAATAAAGACATTTGCAACTGAAATATGGCTTTCACAGAGACCTCATTTAATGCACACACACACATACATGAACAAACCATCAGAAATGCTGTGACATCATCTCATTCAGGTCTTAGCTGGTAGCACAATCTTCATGACAAGATTTTGAGATTTTTTTTATTGACTACTGGTGTTTTTGCAGGTAATAAATTAGTATTGCTTCATTTTGTATACTTAAAACCATAGCACTTGTAGGCAGTAGAGTAGAGTAGGCAATGAACTGAACTCTTCCTCAGTGAGAACAGAACTCAGTGGCTGTGATATTTTCCATGATTAGCTAGTTCCTCTACACGCTAAATTCTGCACCAGTTGCTTCACACATGCACATCTGAATTGAGGAGTAGGTAGAGAGGGCTAGTTCCATGATCCTTCCCCTTTGGGAGATGTCACTGTTTTTTGATTGCAGCTGCAACCTGTGGTCATACAGGCACAGAAATCAAATCTTAACACGTACAGTAAATACCTTTTTTTCTAAGAAGGTACACTGAAATGATACTGAAATACTGCATACATTGAATTACAATGACAAAAGCCAGAACAATATGCCTAGCCCTCCATCGAAAATCAACGCAGTTTAACCACTCATTTGGCTATGATGTAATTTGAAAGTGTAATTGCACCCGAAAATGTGTTTTTTGAGCTGTAAACTAAATTATCTTGAACAGTGATCAATGCTGGTGTTCCCTTCCCTATACCTGTTATGGACACAGAGGACCTCTGTCGTCGCCATAGCAGCTTTCCTCTCCTTCCATGCCTGCACAGAGCATATCTGTGAAAATGAAGCCATGGCTAGCTCTATTCTTCAGAGGGTCTTTGCATTTCGCGTCGTCATGTTCCTGTACATGTCCAGATAGTAACAATCTATTTGATCCAAACCCTGACACAGTACCCAGCTTGCCCTCTAGTGGAGATTGGGATGAGGTTTTTACGGAGTTCTACCCTGGTGGACAGTTTGATTAAAGTATTGTCATGGTCATAGTTTGTCCGATGGGTCCACAGGGTTTTGATTAATGACCGTAGACATTTACTGATGATGTTTTGTGAACTTAGAGACATGGTCCTGATGTTTCATGCAGTTTAGCATAATGGATGCTTAAAAGATCAGCAGAATCATTAACAGAGTGTAATGCCAAGGTCATTGCAATTGACAAGCATGTCAGATAAAGATAGTGGCTTAGGGCTGAAGTAAACCTCAAAATGTCAGTTTGCGCAACACCGATGCGTATGTGTGCAGTTGTTTCTGTGAAGTATTCTGGTTTTGCTGTTGCAGACACGTGTCTCAGCACACAAGCTCAATCACTCAATCGCAGTGCTTGAAATAATATCTCTACAGCATGTGAGTCTCCAGCAAAGACTCTTTTTGTATAGGGCTATAGATTTCTCTGCCCCTTCATAACCGTTTACTCCTCTAGCTAAATAGCTATCTACCATAAAATACTCTTGCTGCTAATCTAATCAGCTATGATTCACTGAGCAATAAAATAAACAAAACTCTTTCTACCAGTGGTTCTCCAGTAGTTTAACTCCCAGGAAGCAAACATACTAATACAAATGTTTATTTGTAATTTACTTTGTTTTCTCTTGAGCCTGAGCCACTGCTTGAGATCTGGTCAGTTTACAGTAATACAGAAAAGAGTGTGTGCACCTGGCCTTTTCAACAGTCCATCAGAAGTTGTCCATATTCCATTTTCTGAGCAAATGTATCTTTCTAACATCAGAAGAAAGAGAGGGCAGAGATATGTGTGCATATGTAGATAGACGGGTAGAAAGAGAGAGTAGAGATATGTATGCATATGTACATAAAGGGGTAAAAAGACAGGGTAGAGATATGTGTAACACTGTTTAGACTGTTACAGCTGCAACATAAAATGGACACAGACGACAGAGTTTACAAAAGTAGGCCTTTCAATTTGAGTAAATCCATAATTTAACAAAAATCTAGGGGAGACAGCACAAAAATAAAACAGACACAAGCGCATGGTGACTTGTAACTGCAAGGCTCCGCAGGACAGAAGGACAGACTCCACTCCTTTCATCCACGCCATCTACGCTGCTGACTAGCAGATTAATTAAGCCCATGCACCACTCAAAGGGCTGCACTGCCACGCCTGTGAGGATGCAGTGGTGCGTAACAAAGTCTACCTATTCAGGGCAGGGAGGGCCTGCACTGCGATGCACTGCCATCTTAACCTCTGGGCCACAGCGGCAGACGCAAAGCATAGGGAGTGTGCTGAGTCAGATCTTCTGTCGGAAGGCAGGCCTACTCACCCGGGCCCTCAGTTCTGTAATATGGGGAATTACACTTGAGTTGCAGTTCAGCCCCGTAGAAATTTGTTGAATTGGAAACTTGTTCAAGCATCTCTGGAAGGAAAGGCTTCTGGTGGTCTGTAAGTAAGATGATACACATCAGTACAGTACCTTCATCACATTCATGTAAGAGTAATGATACAATCTTCTACAACCAACCTAAGGTGTTTACTTTTAGCTTTTAATACATATGGTTTTTGTAAACAATGGGATTAAAGATATTGTGATTGGCCTCTGCCTCAACATTAAAATACTGATATGGCTGAAGAACAAATTAATTTAAATGCTAACAAAGTAGGTAGACAAAGGCTGAACACACATTCATCTCTGACGTACAATTTCAAACATGTATAACTAATTTATACTCACAGTTTTCCTCCATTGTTATGTTGATCCAGTCCAAGTACTGAGCAACACGGGTGTATACTCCATAACTTCCCGCTTGCCCACAGTCAATCCCCCAGCTAACAAACCCTGCGGCCTAAAAATACCCATCATCTTCCAAAGCACAAACACTCCCAGTATCGCCCTGAAATGTGTCTTTGCTGCCCTCAGGGAGCCCAGCACAGAACATGTCAGTGAAGATGTCACCTGTGTCACTCCTTTTCTTGTCAATAGAGGTGCGGCACTTCGCTTGGTCCACCAGGGGGAGCTGTACACACCTGAGCTCATTGGCAATGTAGCCTCTTTCTCTTATACCAAATCCTGACACATACCTTAAAAAACAAGAGCAAGATAGGTAAGATGGTATATGTAATCAGTTACAGTAAGCATGTTCACTATTTGTCTAAAGAGTCTCTTACCCAAGTTTGTCTGTGGCATAACATTGGCAGTGGCATGACATTTGCACCAAATGTGATTGGCAGCATGAGCTTGATAAGGGCATTGCATTGATCATTGTTACTGTTCCCAGGTTGGTTATTGTACTGAGGATGAATATAAATGGATGCCACTTCAACTTCATTGTGCCCAGACAAACTTCTATTAATCTGTGCGCTGTATGAGTTTATACTTGCAGACATTTCTATCCAAAAGAACTTCAAGTAGCCCAGATACATATTTTTATCAGCATGTGTGCTTACTGGGTATCACATTTATGGCTTTGATGTTTAGCACCTTGTTCTATCAGTTGAGGCACAAAGTCATATTACAGTCACTGCTACTGACACACTCGCCCAATACCACTGACACACTCGCTCAATACCACTGCCACACTCGCCCAATACCACTGACACACTCACTCAATACCACTGCCACATTCACACAACGCTTTGGGTGGTTACCATTCACCACATAAACAATAACAATAAACAATAACAGTCTATTTACGTACATTTATCTCAAACGAGAAGATAAAAGAGAACCTTATATAAAATGTTAAATAATAAGACAAAGCTGCATGGAAAAGGTTGAAGAATCCTGAATGCCCTCTGCCTGCCTGTTAAATGTGAGCTTAAATTGAGTTGAAAATAAATACAATATTTGTTGTATATTAAGCTCTGTGTGTGAAGACTCAGCATACTAACATTATTGGTGGCACATGGCTGAAGTGTACATCATTACACCATTTCTGAATTATTCTAGATTTATAACTGATTGCAAACCTGGAAAGCGGCACATACACAAAAGGTGTTTCTTGATCTTCAAATATTTCAAGGTAGTACAACAGTCCAGTGAGAAAGTTGGTTCCTGGAAGTAGTTACCAGGGATACATGCAGGTATGATGTCACTGTTGTTCCTGTTTCTCCAGACTCCATCTGCTGAACAGGTGTATTGCACTGCACATGAAACATCCAACACAACACCCATTTCAGTCTTCTAGAATATATTTATAGAGCATCATGACCAACATCTGTTAAGGCCTAAGGACATCAACAGGGATCACTGGATGTGCCTCGAGGGAGTCCGATTGCAGCTACTTCTGGAACGGTTCTGGCTCTAACCTTACGTGGGCTGACTGCCTTGGAGCCCGGTAGATTAGAAGGAACCATTTCTACTGAATTCATGCAGACCATTTCATATTTTAAGTGTACAACTCAGTGACACCACCTTTGGCTGTTCCCTGGAAAGCGTAGTACGGCTCATTGCAGTGATACTCAATGACAGACAGGTACTGCTTCTTAATGATGGAGAGAAATGTCACCCCCCATTCAGCAAAGGCTTGGGGTCTCCACAATCTGTGACTGGAATAGTATAACATACAAGTATGTGTATAACTAATAAAAAAGAGATGCAGTTGAGATACGCACCAACAGCCTTATAAGAGGCTGCAAAGCCCCTGATGTGATGCTTTGTTCATTGCAGATGTCTTAGGCTACGTTTACACGGAGCCTGGATTGCCTGAATCCGGAAACATTTTTGGATCCGGTACCTTTTTTTTATCGCGTTCACACGGAGCCGTGTCAAGAAAAATCTGCGTTTACACTGAAACGCTGGAGTGGTTGAATCTGCTGTAAAGACTTCATGGAGCATGCGCATAAACAGAAGACAGAAGTGGAGATCCAACTAGCAAACGACTTCTCTACCACCTGAAAACATTGTTACCACAGCACTCAAACAGGACTAGTTAGAATCGCGCACTTCGCCATAACCCTCGTTTGTGTTCAGGGACGTGCACAGGAGGGGTCTAAGGTTGCTCGGGCAACTGCCCTTTTGCCCTCCTTAACTGAAGTTGCCCCTCCGAAGGAAATATATATATTTTTTTAAGTAGTATTACGGCTGCAGAACTTCATAGGCCTAGATAAAATAATCGCGGAATAAGCGTCCAGGGGACGGGGTGCTTGGCGGCGGTTAGTGAGAGTTTCAAGTGATATAGGCAAAATATGCGTCCAGGGGACGGGGGCGTGGCGGCGGCGGTGACAAAAATGAACGTGTTGCCCCTTTTTTCCAGGGCAGAGCAACTGCCCTTCAAAATTCCTGTGCACGTCCCTGTTTGTGTTAAGTTAGCTTCACAGGCTAGGTTTTGAGGCTATTGATGACACTTTTAAAAACCGGTTTTGAACAATAGTCTGATGCAAATAGATTAAACAGTAATAGCTTAAAGTGTGGCTTTTTAATGTCATCCCTTTCCTAACCAGTTTCTTAACAACATCGATTAAGTTTATGTTGTTGCTGTTATGAAGTGACGCAGCAGGGTTAATAAGGGTTCAGGCTGAGGTTACGAGGCAGGGCGTGGGGCAATGACATCATCTGGTTAGAAAGTGTGCGGATCGGGCGTTTACACAATCACGGATCCGCTGGCGGGTTCAAAGCTACCCACTCTGGAGACCGGATTCAAAAGGTTGCGGATTCAGTGACCCAATCCGCCGGGTTTGTGTAAAGGAGAGGCAGCTCAGACAACATATCTTTCCGGATTTCACACAATCCAGGCTCTGTGTAAACGGCCCCTTAAAGACCACATGGAGATGGTTGCCTGGAGATAAGAAGGTGTGGTAACTAGGGAAAAGGCCGCAAAAGCATCCCAGGACCTTTTGATCAAATGTGATCTGTTTAACCATGCAGACAAACAAACAAAAACATAGAAGAACATGAGAATCTGAATCTTTCATGGTATTTCTTCTATGCATTACATGTTTCCTTTTATGCTGTTAATTCACCCTGGGCCCTGCATTTAACCAGTTGCTAAAAGATGCCAGGCTAGCAAGTTTTTATCACTGTCATCTGTGATGTTGATGTTTGCAAGGTTTTTTTCCTATCTTATAGGCAGGCTACAAAGCTTGCTGTTTTATAGAAAGCTCCTTACTGCAGCTTTAAAGACTGCATACATTCCCTTTAACCTCACCATTGTAGTGTCGGGTTCCAAAATTGACTGTGTATGCATCAGAGAAGTACAGTTTCATGCAGAAGTTTCTTGCTTCCTATTTTTAAAGTTCATGAAGTAGAAACTACCTGTGCATTGACATTTTTAGATAGGCTAGTTAGTTTGCTTCAGAGGTTGAGGTTTAAACTCCAATAAACTATCGCCTTCGGCCATGGGTAGCCAAACTGCAATAAACTATCTCCTTCGGCCATGGGTAGCCAAACTGTTTGTGTAATATGGTGCAATGTAGTCCTGTACACTTTTCAGTTTATATAGCATAATGGACCCCAGTGAAATGCAGCCAAGCAGAACTACTTGGGCATCAGATAACAGATGCCTCTTAAACGGATGTGGTTGTTATTTGGTCCATCTGATCCATCTGTCCAACACAGATTAACTCCAGAAACTCTGATATGAGTTGCTCTCTAATTTGCCTTCTTGCTAAATAAAAACAGCCCTTACAGTGAGTGAGTCCATGCTGCAGTCCTCTGAAGGCTCAATGTCCAGGTGTGTGAAGGTGAGCTGGATTCTGTAGCCGGTGGGAGCAGTCAGATCTCTCTCCTCGTACACACCAGCTGGGTAGGGCTGAGGGTACAGAGGAGATTTCACCTCCCCATACAGGACTGCAGGAGGAGACACACACACACACACACACACACACACACTCACACACACTCACACACACGCTCACGCTCACGCACACGTCTGTTAGCTAAAACAACTCCAGTGTTTGTACACATCCCTGGCTATGTAAATAGGGCACAAACATCAGGAGCACAGAAGGGTGTATTTTAATATGAATAACTTTATGACAGAATTGTGGACTACATCAACCTAAAAACAATTAATTTAAGGAAAAAAATGAAATTAAAGATATTATAATGATATATATATTAAAAAAAAATCCACAAAATACTGTATAATTAGCTCGAGAGCCAAGGATATAACGGAGAAGAAACAGCAGAGGACTCAATGGGATGCCGCCAATCCAGAGACATTCTAAAATCAGGTCACTGTGGTGTGTCCCATATCTGTCCTTTCAGGAGTTGGAGGTGGAATCACCTCTCTGCACAGCAGATTGAGCTAAACAGACTGGCCAGCGCAATCAATGACAAGAGTCTAAAATTCACCTCAAAACTCGGCCTTGTTTGATTGGGAACAGAGCCAGAGCTCTGCTCATTCAACCAACAACACTCTGGACCTGACCTGCTCTGGACTGCTTCAGAACGGCCTCAGACTGAGGTTCTGTCTGGACCCAAATAAAACCAGAACAGAGATATCGTCTCCTAAAGTAGAATGTTGGTCAGTCATGTGAGCAAATATATTTGTCTTATTATGATGAAGTTATTTATCTTTAATCTTTTACTGATGACTTGGGGAAACCCTTTCGGCTGACATTTACAGCCAAACAAATAGAGAGTTTCAAGCCAAAACATTTCAAATAGAACGTTTGCTACAAAACCAAAATAAATGTAACCACACCAGTGACCTGTCAGTGTTTTTGATTCATTATTTATTTGACTATAAAGATCTGTGCCTAGAAAAGACTAGGTGCTTATCACCAGCTACAAACTCTCCTTTACAGTTTGGTGTAATGCTGTTCCACCCTGGACAGACCTTACACCACACTGATTCTGTCACTGTCACGCACATTCGGTCACTGTCTACGGAGAAATGAGGAATTACAAAAGCAAACCCACATCCTCTACAGTGGTCATGTATTCTCTCCAGCACCAGACGGCACCTTTAAAGTGGCATTATGTAGGAATTGTACTTCAGGGTTAGGGTTATGATTAGCAGTTTTACTTTAAAATAACAGCTTAAAAAAAATTGGGGCGCTACAATGACGTTTAATATGGAGAATCGCCTCCGTGCCATTGCCATACTAGGGTCCGTAGGCATATTGCTGCGTTATGTAGGTTTGCCTGAAGCCGCCCGGTTACTACTGTCTGCTGAACTAGTAAGTAGCTTATTTGCCGTCTTGCTTTGTCTTGTGTTGCACTTGCTTGATGTTTGACTGTGTTAGGAAAGTTGTTGACTCACTAGTTTGTCTTAGTGTCAAAGTAAGCAAATTTCAAGAGGTTTCGCTAGGTTTAGCCGCTTGCATCTCGTTAGCGATTAGCAATTCCTACATAATGCCACTTAAGCATACTATAAAGGCGCTCATTAGGAGCTAATTTCATTGGACGTTGTACATTGGGGTCAGAAAAAGCTTCATGACGGAGGCAAGCTATAGAGGATGTCTGGAAATACTGACAACCACTTATCTCAGTCCCAGATCCGTTTTCAAATGTAAATGATTTCAGATTCATCACTGATATTAAGCAATAAGTACACATTAGCTCAGAGATTTTCTGGGAATTTATTGAGAAAGAATGAGACAACTGTGTGGCTGTGAACTTTTAATCACTGAAATTAAATGTGAACGGTTTTGTGAGTTCTCACATGGAGCCTTTCTTTGGCAGCTTTACCCATTTCACATTATTTAGAATCCACTCCCGCTAATTAGTTTTTTCCTCCATGGTCTTGGTGATCCAGTCCAAGAATTGGGTAACTCTGGTATACACTCCGTAAACGCCTTCCTCTCCACAGTTGATTCCCCAGCTGACGATCCCTGCGGCCCAGTAGCGGTCATCGTCCTTCAAAACATAAGCCCCCCCACTGTCACCCTGACATGTGTCTTTGCTGCCCTCAGGGAACCCAGCACAGAACATGTTGTCAGTGAAGATGGAGATGTCACCTCCAGTGGGTCTTTTCTCGTCAATAGAGATGCGGCACTGTCCTTGATCCACTAGGGGGAGCTTCACATACCTGAGCTTATTTGCAATCATGCTCTCCTCTGTAATACCAAAACCTGATACAGTCCTAAAAGGGCAACCAAAATGTTAGCTAGCATATATCATAAGCTATAACATGTCTATAAACATACACATATTTAGCTTCTCTTACCCAAGTTTGTTTGTTGGGTATTGAGCATTAGCTGGGGGTAGACACAGTGGCATGACAGATGCACCAAATGTGATTGGCCGCATGAGCTTGATAAGGGCAATGTCATGATCAAAGTTACTTTTCTCAGGTCGGTTATCGTATTGGGGGTGAATATGTATAGATGCCACTTCGAGAGGAGGTGACTTTATCAGCTGTTCAACATCATTGTGCCCAACATACAGCTGCCAAAGAAATTGGGATTAATCAACTGAAGACAGAAATTCAACTGGTTTAAGGTACTATAGGAATAGGACTTTTGCAAACAAAATAGTTGACAAAAAAGCTTTCTATTTTATAATCCTTCAGACTTTAATGATTATGCTGTATCTCACATCCCTATTATTACTGTTCCTGTGTAATTGTATACTAAACAGATTTTCATAGATGAGAAAAAACAACTTCAACGATTATAAACCCATGCAGTTTTGTCAGCACCAAAATTGACTTTAGGTTCAGGAACCTGCAGTTAACCCCAGCTGTCCCAACAGAAACACCTGCAGACTACCTTTATCGCGTCCTTTGAAGCAGATGCCAGGTTGTGAGCTGCAGTCATAATCCACTTGGGTGCGATGACAGCTGCTCCTCCGCGGCCAGGTACGAGCAGCAGCACCTGCCACGGGAACGCCCCTGCTCCGGCGACTTCCCCCCCTAGCACCTTCTGACGACCTTCATTAGACTTCTCTAAACGGCCACACACTGGACAGATGGACGGGCACACAAGTGAATAAAAAGGTGAATTTGGGGCAGTTACGTGAGGGAATTTCATTCCGGTTGCTAGTCCCTGGTGTTGATATAGGGCATAATATTCCGTTACTCTGACTAATGGGCAATCGGAATGAAATAGCCTCATGTAACCACCTCAAACAGGATGAACTACCTCAATCAAAATTAAATTAATTTGGAATCAAAGGCCTGGGATGTGATGGGACAATTGATACTTTCCCTGTCTTTTCAGAAACTTTAAGAACATCAACTGAAGTGGCAAACATCAGCTAACAGGCCTGATCTTTTAATGAGACTTACTTTGTAACTCTGTAAGTTTTTAACTAACTTTACTACCTAATTTAGAAGAGGAGACACCCTTGGTGTTGCCTTTCTCAGTTAACTACAGTTTAACTACAGTTAACTACAGTTTAAGCTCATTCATTCATGCAGGCGTTCATTCATTCATTCATTCATTTAACAATGCTTTGGAGTAAACGTGGATGACTGCATGCAATATATCTGTTTAAGTCAGAAAGTATTTGTCACTTTCCCAAATAAACAGGGGTCCCTAATGAAGTAGAGATCATGCCCGTTCATGTGCTATGGAGAATGAAAGCAACACGTATATTTACACAACAGCATCAATAGACTGACCTGGAACACACACAGGAATGACATCATTGCTGGTCTGCTTCCACTTGCGATCCGCCTCACAGGTGAACTGCACCACTGCCAATGAGGATGAAACACAGAGAGAACATGAGAGAGAGAGAGAGCGAGAGAGAGAGAGAGAGAGAGAGAGAGAGAGAGAGAGCGTCCTATACGTTTTGCCTTGTATGGGAGAAAAGTATTTAATTAATATCTCATCATAATTTATTTCAATTTTATTTGTAATGTTTTACAGTTTTGCTTGGTAGAATAAAACCTGCACTGACTAAAAGTGCTGTATAGTCATTTGCATACATTCTTGTTTTATCATTCGTATGTAATAGTTTTATTTTAGGGAAGTTACCTTTATAGACTGTCAGTCATTGTATAATTTCATTTCAGACATGCATTGAAATCTGCAAGAGTATTGGGCACAGTTGGGCACAGTCGTGAAACATGCCCTGGCTGTACGTTGGCCCAGGGGCATAACGGTGCAATGTGTGGTTGTGAAACCGAGCTTGTGTGGTCCATACTTGCGTGGTTCTTGTCAAATGAGTAGTAGGGCTCGTTGCAGGTGTACTGGACGACGGAGCGGTACTTGTTGTTCTTTGTGTCAGAGACGAACTTAAAGTTTCCGTTCAGCACAGCCTCAGGGTTTCCACAGTCAACGACTGCAGGAGAGAAGGAAACATCATGAACAGCCACCTCACCTCACACCCATCTCTGAGGCACAGGCAAGGACGTTGCATCAAACAAGGTTAGATGTGCACACACAGAGTGAAGTACACTTGCTCTCCTTGACCTGTTTTTCAGAACATATGATATTTAGCGAGCATTTCCATTACATTCTAATAGCTATCAGTGGTTTTAAGGGGGAAACACGTGGTCTCTGCAGTTTAGCTTGTGTACTTGGGGATACATCTAAACCAGTCAGGACAAAGAAGCTTCCAACCATAGATAGACTCAACCACGGACCACTGTTGACCCGCTAGGGGCAGAGCTGGCGGCCCGCTGGCCTTTTGCTCATCAGGTTTCGGGCGGTCCACTTTGAAGCTACAAACAAACAGCCCACCACTTTGCCACTCACACAAAACATTTTTTTTCCTTTACTCGTTTTGACTTCTACTGTCTTTTGCATGCACCCTTTGGCTTTGGGTTTTGCCTCCTTGCATGCCTCCCATGTCCGAGGGTGCAGTTTCGAGTCCAGGGTGGAACTGCGCTTCACACAACCCAGGCTTCATATGATTAAGAGATTAGAGAGGCAAGCAGAGCTCGTGAATTGAAGTGAATTGGGTGAGTTTTAAAGGGTAAACGATCGTGAGAATAGACATTTTGTGTTAGCATTGTGTGAATCCAAGCCTTACTGTGGCACTCAGGGAGAGACTTGTGCCAATTCCCGTCACTCTGGCACATGGACCCGAACGCCTCGATCTCCTTCCCGCCCTGCGCAGAGGAGAGAGAGAGAGAGATAGAGAGGGCGTGGCGAGCAGTGAGCGGTGAGCGGTGAACAGTGAGATGAGAAAGTTACAACACTCATTTAGCTTTGATAAGAATGCTTCATCTCTCAGCAGCTGTCAACACAGTGAGAGCAGTGAGAGCAGGCCGCCCTTTGCACCAGCACCAGCACCACGTCACATATTGTTGAAACGGACCCAGGCACCAGCAACACGCACAGGCACTGATGCGGCCTTAGGCCACAGAACGGTGCTGGTCTCAGTAGTGAAACGAAGAGACAGGCAGATGCACGTCAGAGAGGAGAATAAAACAGGGAATAATATATATATATATATCTACTGTATATATATATATATAGATACATAAGGAGCAAAGAGAAGAAGAGGAGAGAAGGATAGAGATGGAGAGAGGTTTGATTTGGTGATAATTATCGTGGTGAGAGCACACCTTCTCCAGATCAAACCTCTCATCCCATAATTTCAAATGGTCTCTGGGGGGAAACTTCTAGCATGACCTGACACCTAGTGCATCAGTATGGCAGTGAGATGCGGTTTGGCATATCACACCTTCATCAGCATGTAGCCTTTATCACAGCGCACGTGGATGTAGTCTTTGTAGAGGTACTCAGGCAGGGAGGGGGTGACACGGCCGTTGACGATGCCTTTGGGAATCTCGCATTTCACCCCTGAGAGAAACAAAAGCAGAACAAGAACTGACCAACTAACCAGTTGTAAGTAAAGCTCACAAAGTAAGCACTCAGTTTGCTCATCCCATGATGCCCCATACTATGAAGTACTAAGTAGAACTTTATCTGAACAGAGTCCAGTTGAGTCTAGAGTCCAGCCCTGACCTGGTGGGTCCACTGCATGCTCTCAGGGTTTGATATTTGTATTAAGTGCCCCGACAACTCTGACTCACACACCCATATGTGTTGGCCTGACACAAGTATTTGCCCACCAAAGGATAAGTAGTTGTATTTGCTATGGTTTGTTCTTTGCACCTTTTCTTACAGATGAATGTGACTTATGTGACTCAGACACGCAGACATCATATTTTAGAGAGGAGAATGAGACTGGGGGGGCTCAGTTTCTTTACGTCCTTTATTGTGTTTGTCCAAGTCATGCTGCCTCTTTCTGCCATCCTCACCCCGTCTGTCTTTATTTTCTGTTCCTTACTCTCCCCCCCAGCCATGTCCTCTCTTTCTCTCCCCCAGCCATGCCCTCTCTTTCTCTCTTAATGTCATTCATTCCTTCTCTCATTGTCAGTCCATTCCTACTCAGTGTCAGCCTACATCATTCTCTCCCTCAATCTCCCCTACCCCCTCTCAACCACTCCCTCTCCCTCTCTCTCTCTCCTCAACTCTATTTAACTTTCTTTCGCTTCCCCTCCCCACTCCACCTCTCTGTCCCTCTCTCACTCTCCCCTCTCCCCTCACACCCACCACCTCTCTCTCCCCCTCTCTCATCACCCACTCCACCTCTCTGTCCCTCTCTCACTCTGGGTGGTGTAGTGGAGTCTCCATCCACGGCTCAGCCCAGCCCAGTCTGTGTGGTACTCCAGCAGGACCCAGTGAGAGTTGGTGTGGAGGAGTCTGGGACTCTCGTTTCCGCACAGCTTCCTAGGTTCCTGGCCTGGTATGGTCACCTGCAGGGGGTAAAGATACAGTATGGCATGAATCACTGACACACACACAAACACACACTCACTCACACACACATATACACGCACACTCACTCACACACACACACACAACACACACACACACACCAGTCCCAGACTCATACAAACACACACACACACACACACACACACACACACACACACACACACACACACAAAGCCACATCACCTGCAGCCAGTGGAAGAGGCAGGAGGGCTGTGGGTTCTTGATGTGCTCGATGTGGAAGTCCTGTGTGAAGTTGAGTGTGATGAAGAAGCCGGGCTCCACTGAGATGTTGTAGAGGCAGTGCAGGCCGTGGGGCGACGGTTCAGGGTAGCCTGGGCTGCTCAGGGTCCCCTGCAGCTCCTTGAACTCCCCACCCGGGCAACTCGCTGGCAATAAATTATAATAATAATTATGACAATAACAACAATAATAAAAAAAAGTATGGCCCTGGTCCGGCACAAAATTGAAATTTTCAAACACTCACGTGTGCACGTGCGCTGGTCGCCGCGGAGGTCGTAGCCATGGTTACAGGAGCAGAAGTAGGAGCCCAGGCTGTTGAGGCAGATCTGGGAGCAAGGCGGGGTCTTGCCTGGCTCTGTACCCACGGCACACTCGTCCACATCTGACGGCACATGGCACAAGGCACACAGACTGGTGGTTACACAGGCTGGAGCGAACACTGGCTAAGATCCGTGGATCCCAATCAGATTCTTGCTGAGTTATGCTAGATTTATAGTCATCCGTTTGGACGGAGACGGACACATAGCCACGCCTTGGCAACACCCTTCCCCGTGGTGGAATGCCCATCCGAGCCCTTCGGAGAGCTGGACGGACACCGACGAGCACCTCTCGATTTTTGTAACTTTTTCGGATACGAACGAATAGCGACGGATACCCCCTTGGCTGTGATTGGTCCGCTAACGAAATCATTTCGGAACGACATCATTTCCGGAATCTCACATTTCCTGTTTCATTCCCTATCTGTTCCTATTCTGTTATAGAGTGTGGATCAGCCGAATATTTCTGTCCGAGCCCGGCCTGCGTCCGACAGAGTAGTGCCTGAACCAGACAGCCATTCAAAAATATTGTCGGAATCCAACCAGACATAGTCAATGTCTCAACTGTTCATACTAATGACACATTTATGTATGTTTTTTATGAATAGCCTGTAGACCGTCTCACAAGCTTCTTCTTGTTGATTATGAACAAACATAACAGAAGAGGTCTGAAGATATTTCTGAAACACTTATAAGGACGCTCAAATGACCGCGAATTCACAGGAGAGAATAGCCTACTATCCCATTCTCACAGGAGACATCACAGCAATCGGAGCATATTTGTCAAACGCGATAGAAGATACTGCTCTGAAATATTCCCATTCCTTACTGAATATTCTGTTTAGATCAAAGGTTTGTTTTTCGACACCGTAATATTTCAGATGATGGAACAGTTGAAATGAATGCTCATATACAAAAGCTAACATTAACGTGAAGTGGCGTTAACTTGCAGCCAACACCATTGTATTACAAACAATAACACACACACATAATGAGAAAGTAGGCCTACACCTGGCGATTATCTCGCCTTTTATCTTCCATTCTTGAATAATGTAACTTATAGACACGTCGTTTTAAAGCGCTGTGGCCGTCCTGAAAAGATGTGTCAATAAACGAATTTAATCCATAGAATCCACGTTGACTTCACTACTTATCAAGATATTGTAACAAATCACGGAAGTGTGGAATATTTGTTATGGCTTTTAATTAAACACTACACACAATACAATGTCAAAATGGCACGGGCTTTATGCCCTGCTACAAGTTATCATGAACAGACTGTGCTACCGTCACACACCTGTATAAACTCCATCCCATCACAGAACAACGACATGCAATTAGAACAGTAAGGAACATTGTTAAAGAACATCGTTGGGCACTAGTGCATCACATAGAGAAAAGTATGTGCCGCCGCACGGCATTATGGGGCTATTAGCTGCTATACTTTCTGGTCACAGCGCAGAGGGGCACACCAGAACTCCAAAATATGAAGACGGATAGTGGTACTTTTGCCTCTACCAGGAAGAGTTGATAAGTGTCAGATCACTAGGGCTTTATTCATTTAACCATATATCCATATTAATTTAAGATAATAATAACAACCTCCATTACTGTACATAATGTATAACATCCAGTTTATAATACAGTTATACTTAAACATAAATGTTTGACCATCTATATTGTAAAAGCCTTGTAATGACAGCAGTTACATGTTTATAAGCACTAACTGGACTAGTGTGATGGTGGAATGGTGAAAGTTGAACTCACCCACTGCCTGGTAGAATACAGAGAAGCCAAGGTGCTTGTGGAGCCCCGGATTCGTCTCATCTGCCTGGAAGATCAAGCGGAGGCTGTTGCCAGGCGCCATGATAGGCTGGTTGCCAGGGTGATTTCCATCAGCAGAGTTGGCTTGACCACAGAACTTCCACAACATTTTCTCATCATGGATGACCTGAAAAGAGAAACACAGCACTAAAACAAAGGTGGGACTTTGTAGAACGCATATGCAGTTCTCGCACTCTTGTCAGAGGCATGGAGTCTGGCTTTGTCCAGTTGGCTGTGTCAGGGGGCTTTTCATTTTTCTCCTTTTCTCATATACATTGATCTGTTTATGTCATAATGGATTTGTTTCTTTTTCAGGCTTTCTGTTCTCAAGTGTTCCAAAGATAGGATATAAAGTAGGATATAAAGTACACTCAAAAAAATAAGTTGTTCAAATTACTTAATATTGTTATGTCAATGATTTCCACATAACTGAGTTGTGTTCAAACTAATTTAATACTATTATTACAGAGGAAATAACTAACTTATGTAAAACCAACAAGACTGTATTAAGTAATTACAATATTATTTGGTCAAGTTAGCCTTAATTGATCAGGCAGTGTTCATCTAACTAAACAGACCTTCATTACACTGACCTAACTCACTTATGTAATTCTAACTCAACTGGATTTACTAACACCAACTGAACAACTCCTTGTATTTCCAACTTAACTGACTTGAATAAAGATTACTTAAATGGTTTTCATTGGTATAAAGCCTAGTTATGTCAACAATCGCCGTGAATTTGACTTCTGCATTTCCCCATCCCGGATTGTCCTTCCTCCAGGACCCCAGGGCAGCTTTTAAGCACCCGGGGACCAAGTGAAGTGAACCGTCCATCTTGGTTAGGGATTGATAGGAGAGTGTGCTGTTGGGGTTCTTGTGGACACTGGGAGAACATGCAAACTCCACACAGATACCTAGAGATACCTAGCCCACCTGAACACTGAAGGTCTGGGGAGGACTTGCCCCCCTAACCAACAGTGGCCCATGCGGGAATCGAACCCATGACCTTCTTGCTGTGAGGCGGCAGTGCAGGGACCTGAGCCACCATGCCATACCTTGGTTCTGTAATATTATTTATTACCAATGGAAAACGACAACCATGTGATATCAACGTGATATCATTCAACACATACCAAACTCTGGGTGTGGTAAAGAAAGCATTATTAGTTTTATATAAAATTATTATTTATTAGTAATTGAGCTTTTACATGTATCTTCAAGGACTGTCAGGCAAATCATCTACATTTAGTTATCAAATATTGAAATGTATTATATGGCAACGACAGTACGAACATTCTGATTGGCTAATGCCACCCGCGTATTGCCCTATTCACCGATTATTCCGGATCCTTATTGCTCTCTGACGACAAGATCGCTATTTTAATGTATGTCTGTCAGGTAGCATTTTGTTAATTGGCTAGCTCGTTAGCTAGCTAACATGTACTCATATATGCTTGATTTTCGCAAGACAAATACAGTAGGACCAGTAATATCACTCTTAAACCATGCACTAATGTTTCAACATCACAGAATATATATATATACAGATTGTGCCATTCACTCAACAGTGTTATGTTGAATTAACTTAGCTGGCTTCTTTTGCTTTAACAAGTTTTCATTTTAAGTTAGACTTACTAAAGTGGACTAGATTTAGAGGTGATTGTGCATTTTAAGTTAGACTTAAGTTAGACTTACTAAAGTGGACTAGATTTTAGAGGTGATTGATCATTTTAAGTTAGACTTACTAAAGTGGACTACATTTTAGAGGTGATTGTGCCATTCACTCAACAGTGTTATGTTGAATTAACTTAGCTGGCTTCATTTGCTTTCAACAAGTTTTCATTTTAAGTTAGACTTACTAAAGTGGACTAGATTTTAAAACCAAACACAGAAATGTTAATTAAATTGAATATAAGTACATTTATTTGATTCAGCAACTCACAGAGTTCACTTTTTTGAGTGTAGGTTGTTAATGCTGGTTCATTTCTTTGTCAGTTCCTCAGTGTGTATTGGTTTGCTATGTGCCTTTGATGATAATGATGGATAATAAATAAATAAATACATACATACATACATACATACATACATACATACATACATACATACATACATACATACATACATACATACATACATACATACATACATACATACATACATACACACTAACAAACAAACCCAAACAGACCTTCGAACATTGAACAATACATCTCTTATAGCTAACCCATTCAGCAAATGCTTCAGTGATCTCCTCAGACTCAGGTACTGACCATTAGTGAGTCATAATAGCAGTCTTCTGAAGGCTCAATGTCCAGGTGTGTGAAGGTGAGCTGGATCCTGTACCCAGTGGGAACAGTCAGATCTCTCTCCTCGTACACACCAGCTGGGTAGGGCTGAGGGTACAGAGGAGATTTCACCTCCCCATACAGGACTGCTGGAGGAGGAGGAGAAACCCATTCACACACACTCACGCTCACACACACACTCACACACAAAAGGCTGGAACAATGATAAAGACATGACTAAAAAGCAAAGGAGAATGTGTTCGTTGTTTTTTGTGTGTGGAGAAGGTATGTATGACTATAGAGGTAGTTCAGCAACTCACAGTCTTATCACATGCAATACAAATGAGATCATTTTATAATCACATGCACCTTTTCAACTTTTCAAGAGTTCTGGAATAAAGAACATTTTGAGAGGTTCACAGAATATGCAAACACTTTCTGGGGAGAACAAATCACAATAGTGGAAATCACATATTTCAGTAAATTCAGACTCACCGGACAATTGAATATTTCCACTTCATGCTCAGTGTCACCAGGGGTTGCTATGCCGACTTTCTTTTTCTCACGAAACACTAAACCGTCAACAATACACTCTGTATTCACTGTGGTGTTTTCACATGCGTCGGTTGGTAAAAATGGTGATTGATCTTGAACCAGCAGAGTCTAAAAGTCACATCAGTAAATGAGCTCTGTTTGATTTGGCTGGGGGAAGGAGAGAGAGTTTTGGAGGACAGGCAAAGCGAGGGAGAAAGAGTGATAGAGGCAGGAACATGGCGTGGCTGGAGGTGGACAGACACCTCTATTCCCGTACATGTTTCAGGGTTGTTTGCTCATAGGGACAAATTCCACGGCCTGTTTTCTCTCCCCTTTTCCTCACATTGCATTTGATTCATTGGTGGACCAGCCTCTGTCACTCCAGTGCTTAAGCCCAGGTCCCTGGACCGACCCACCGCTCCACTCCAGTCATTTCAACTACGCCATTAACTTTACATATCTGGCTGTTATCAGAGAATTTCCAGTATTATTATTACCGTTATTAGTTTCCTTTCAGTTGTTTTTCAGCTGTTTTGTCTGAGTTGATGTAATTTAGACATTGCTTATTTCTTACTTGCCTGCTGCACTTGTTCCTACAGCGATGTTTGAGGTGGCTGTTATGTTCTATGTATCATCGTGGCACACCATTCACATTAATCACGCATTCACTTATTTCACTTTCAGGTTTTCTTTTTCCAAAGTTGGAGTTTGCCACTACTGTTGGAGCAACTGTGAACTGAACAGGTTCTTCCTCAATTCCTAGACGTTATTGTCAAAAGTATCAGTTACATAGAAAATTGTACATTTCTGACAAATTGAACAAATGGTGACCTGTCTACTTCCGGTACTTGGCCAGATAAGGCCATAAGGACTTTGGTGTTGGTGGTGGGGTTTTTTTGTACCAAAAGATTGATAGAGACAGTCTGAGAATGATCAGTCAAGAAACTTCATTCTTGCAATTATGCGCATCAAGGGAGAGAGGAAGGCTTTACTCAAAATATTCACCTATGTCTCTGATTAGACATTGAAACAGTCCAGTTTAAGTATCCTACACAGCATAAGGGGTGTCATCCCATAGCCCCGACCTTACATGAGTATGTATCAGTCTGCTGCCACCTCTGAGATGGGAAACTTCACACTGATGGTTCACAGGGGAAGTTGTGGATTAAGGAGATCAAATGGGGTTTGCGTGGGGTGTGGAGTACTGACACCTGACCTCTGATACCCCTTTTCCACCAAAGCCGGGCCGGTGCTGGTTCCAGGCTGGTGCTTATGCGGTTCGGTGCTGGTTCTTATCTAAGAACCAGCCCGATTTTCCACCGACCGAGAGCCAGAGTAGGGCTAGCTACGTCTTAAAATCACATCATACGCCTCCATTGTCCTAGCTGAACATTTTGGTTGAGTACTGACATCTGACCTCTGACCTCTGAGTAAACTTGAGGTAGGGCGTGAAGTCAATGACAGTGGGAGTGTTGTCATCCAGAAACTAAACGAGATCATTCATTGGAGTGGGTGAAAGAGAGAGAGAGAGAGACAGAAAGAAAAAGAGAGAAAGTCTACGCTTCCTAATGAATGTGGTTATTTGGTTTCACGCTGAATCTGTATGCTAACCTGAAGTCGATTGCACATAGTCCAATGAGCGTTCCTGTCAGAACAGTGGCTTCCTCCCTCAGCAAGATGGCACTATCCTCATAAAAACGGCTACATTTGATCCAAGAGATCCAGCTGTGAGCAAAGAGGCCCGTATTCATGGGGGTGGAGGTATAAGGAATACAAAGACACTTTGATATGCCCTGAGAAGAGAGGTGATGAAAAAGACCCATGGCCTCACACACCTTGAAGCCATTCCATATGGTAGGACATTCAACCAGAAACCCTTACATGTTAACCCTAAGTCCAATTAAAATAAATACATTCTGTTAGTCGTAGGTTACAGAACTCATTTGGTCCAATACATTCTGTTAGTCGCAGGTTACAGAACTTATTCGGTCCTCGAAAGCAAAGGCTGCAAGAACCTTTGCCCACATTAAGCCACGCGAAACGCTTGAACTCATTGACCTTTTATTGTTTTTTTATTGAAACTGCCCATGTGTAAGCTGCAAGAAACAACACTGGACATTCATTGGTGTCATTCAACCACTAAGAAGATACATAAAAATGTGTTTATGAATAAATGACCTCTGAGATGGGAAACTTCACACTGATGGTTCACAGGGGAAGTTGTGGATTAAAGAGATCAAATGGGGTGTGCGTGGGGTGTGGAGTACTGACCTCTGACCTCTGAGTAAACTTGAAGTAGGGCGTGAATTCAATGACAGCGGGAGTGTTGTCATCCAGAAACTAAACGAGATAATTCATTGGAGTGGGTGAAAGAGAGAGAGAGAGAGACAGAAAGAAAAGGAGAGAAAGTCTACCTAGAAGAGAGAAAAAGAGAGAAAGTCTACTCTTCCTAATGAATGTGGTTATTTGGTTTCACGCTGAATCTGTGTGCTAACCTGAAGTCCATTGCACATAGTCCAATGAGCGTTCCTGTCAGAGCAGTGGCTTCCTCCCTCAGCAAGATGGCACTATCCTCATAAAAACGGCTACATTTGATCCAAGAGATCCAGCTGTGAGCAAAGAGGCCCGTATTCATGGGGGTGGAGGTATAAGGAATACAAAGACACTTTGATATGCCCTGAGAGGAGAGATGATGAAAAAGACCCATGGCCTCAAACACCTTGAGGCCATTCCATATGGTAGGACATTCAACCAGAAACCCTTACATGTTAACCTAAGTCCAATTAAAAGCAATAAATACAAATGAATATAAGATTCATTAGATTTATTGACAATTGTCAATCATTATGAACTCCGTCATGGTGCATTATACATTCCACACCTACATTATGGTCAACTATAAACAATGTCTAACCCCACAGAACACAGGAAAAGTACAAAAAGAACTCATTCGGTCCAATACATTCTGTTAGTCGCAGGTTACAGAACTCATTCGGTCCAATACATTCTGTTAGTCGCAGGTTACAGAACTCATTCTGTCCACGAAAGCAAAGGCTGCAAGAACCTTTGCCCACATTAAGCCACGTGAAACGCTTGCACTCATTGACCTTTTATTGTTTTTTTTATTGAAACTGCCCATGTGTAAGCTGCAAGAAACAACACTGGACATTCATTGGTGTCATTCGACCACTAAGAAGATACATAAAAATGTGTTTATGAATAAATGACAACAAATGTTTATTCTGTGCCTTGGTGCAGTCATAAGGAAGCAATGCAGTTTAATTCAGTTTAATTCAGACTTCACAGAGGTACAGTGGTTTAAGGAGCCAAGTATAACAGACCTTATTTCTTCTATATAACATACAGTATATGTCTATGACTAAATACAGTATGATGCCTCCAGAGTCTTTCTACAGTAAACCCCATCCTCTGTTGCTATGGCGTCCCTAATCCCCATTCTCTGTTGCTATGGTGTCCCTAATCCCCGTCCTCTTTTGCTATGGCGTCCCTAAACCCCATCTTCTTTCCCTAAACCCCATCCTCTGTTGCTATGGTGTCCCTAATCCCCGTCCTCTTTTGCTATGGCGTCCCTAAACCCCATCTTCTTTCCCTTAAACCCCATCCTCTGTTGCTATGGCGTCCCTAATCCCCATCCTCTGTTGCTATGGTGTCCCTAATCCCCGTCTTCTTTCTCTATGGCGTCCCTAATCCCCGTCTTCTTTCTCTATGGTGTCCCTAATCCCCATCCTCTTTCTCTATGGCGTCCCTAATCCCCATCCTCTTTCGCTATGGTGTCCCTGATCCAGTCCAAATACTTCTGCACCTTGGTGTAGTATCCTTTATTGTCCCCCTGGCGACAGTCAGAACCCCAGGACACAATACCTTTCAGCCTGTAGGGATCCTCTGCCTTCCCCATACCAACCATGGGCACAAACAGAGGACCTCCACTGTCAAACCTACAGCTGTCTCTGCCTTCCCATCCTGCACAGAACATGTTCTCAGTGAAAATGAGCCGCTCTCCTTTTTCATTATCAGGTGTTTCGTTGCATTTTTCTTTCTTATATTCTTCTATGTTTGCATATCGTAACTTTCCAGACATGTCTTTGTTCTCAGTCATTCCATATCCTGACACGGTGCCCATTTTCAACTCAAGGGCAGCACCCTTCTCTGGCAAACAGATTGGGAGGAGGTTTGCATTAAGTTTGACCCTAGAGGACATTTTGAGCAAAGCAATGTCATTATCAAAGCTTGTCCGATGGTCATCACCTGTGCCTTTGTTTCTTTCATACTGAGGGTGGATTATGATCTTGTCAGTCTCCATTTCAACTGGATTTATGTTACCCACCACCATACCTCCATACAACATCAGTTTATTAACATTATCCACCACATGAGCTGCAGTTATAGCCCAGCGGTCACTGATCAGGGAGGCTCCTGCTCTGTTTGGACGTTTGATGAGGAGCTGCCAAGGTATCTGTCCTAGTTTGGCCTCCATTCCACCCAGGATCCTGCCACTGCTGATCTGACTGTGTGTTTGTCCACAAACTGCAAATACAGTGAGTGAGGAGGGAGTGAGAGAAGGTTGCAGTTGGGCAGAGGGCCACAAAGACATACATGGTAGTCCTGTTTTATTATTTCTTTCTTTCTTCCATTTTTTCTTTTTCTTTTTATTCTGAATTATTTTCATTATTATTTTCCAAACAGAAAAAAAAAATCATTTTACCAGGAAGACATCTTGGTATTTTTGTCTGACCAGTCCTGGATTTCCAGAGTCCATCTGCCTTACATGTAAACACCTCTGAAGAAGGAGAGAGAAGGAGAGTGTCAGAGAGGGATAGACAGGGAGATAGGTAGACAGGAGGAGAGGGACAGACAGACAGACAGACAGATAGACAAAACACCTGAGACTACCTTTATTTCATTTCTGTAGGTCAGGATAAGGTACTTTTTTTTCTAGAAGTCTACAACTAATGTTATGTATTAACATATACATAAACACACACACACACCTATGTATGGATATATGTAATTGAAATTAATTGAACAAACAAACACACATGCAGACATCCATATCATTTTGTCAGCCCACCATCACTATCTAGTTTGTAATAATTGGAGTCACAGGTGAATTGGATTTCACTCCCGTAGAGTGTCGACAGCGGCTCCTGTATCTTGAGTGGGTAGAGGAGAGTTGGCTCTTCACACCTCACCTCTGTCATGGTCAAAGGGAGAAAAGAAGTGAGGGCAAATAAAAAACATGAGAAAGAAAACATGGCGGTCTTCTGACGACAGCCGACTATGTGCTGGAGCTAAGGCTGATTGTGGGCCAATTGCATTGTGGGTGTTGGGGAGCATCATTTCCCTCTAGGATATGAGCTTGACGTACAAAGCTGTACATCATAAAAACTTCAGAATGTCACATATGTGAAGCGAGTTGACAAAATGCATCCTACTGTTTTGTGCAATGCTACACACACTTACACTTTATGTACACTACTTGTTTTTTAATATAATCTGTATATAATGATTACATTGTCTGTGTATTGTCTGTGTGTATAATATGTTTTTTATGTGTGAGACCCACCAACAACCCAAGCCAAATTCATTGTATGTGTCCCAATGTACATATGTGTATACTTATTATATTAAAAACTTTAGAGTTGGTGCTTTCAGGACACTGCTTACTCTCACACGTGTAGAGGGGCTCCCACAATCCATTCAGCTGGCATCTGCTCTCAAACGTCATGTTGGTTTTAATGCCAGGGCCTACAACCTGAAAGAGAGGCAGAGAGAGAGTGAAAGACATTTAACACGAGAGGACACTGTTTCACTTTTGTAGAGAGAGGGTATTTCTCTCAGAGTCTGTATATGTTTTAAAGTGGACGAATTATTTTTTTTTTGCATGTTTTAACACACCTCGTCTACGACGGTCCCTGTGTCACAGGTCACGGTGACGGTGTCCCCCATCCAGTACTGCTGTCGTTTGGGTTCGAGAGTGGAGTCTGTCGTCAGCTCCTTGGGGCAAGTCATCCCTGCGCTCACAGACAGAGGTTTAACTCACCTCAGTCATGCAACAGACTTAGTCTCAGACGAGTCCAACACACAGGAGCTTCTAAGGTCGATGTGCACTGTAAGCGCCTTAAGACAATTTTATTGTTTTGGCGCTATATAAAACAAATTGAATTGAATTGAATTGAATTGTGTGAAATTTGACATTACCTCTCATTTCGTGACAATTCAAACCTTGGCAATACACTGAACATGACCCATCCATACGTGGACAATCACTTTTTCATTCACATTTCATTTCACATTTTCACATTGACATTCACTAATGTTCAGTGTTTTTCTATCTCTGACCCCAGGGTACTGCTTTAGCTGAGCATAACCTGTGTGTTGTGTTTACAAGATCTGACCCCAGGCATGAAAGCCATAAAAGATGAAACAGGCAACACACACACACACACACACACACACACACACACACACACACACACACACACACATACTATATAAGGTTGTGATTCTGCATTCTGCATGTAAGTTTAGTTTTTTGTTTAGTTTTTTTTCCAGTGAAGGCTTTAAGAGTCTATCAGAAGATAGATGTCTAGCGGTTTCTCACTCACTGTCGGTCTTGTATGCGACAGTGAAGCCCATGTTGATTCCGGCATTATCCGAGTCAAACAGAATCTGGACCTGGCTGCTCCCTGTGTGGATGGGGCTGGGGGGAACGCGGCCACAGTATGGCCCGAGAGTCTGAGACGGGGTTTTAATCTGTGGTGGTAAAACATGGAGAGCCATTAGTCATGAAGCTCTGTGTACTTGTCTGACAAAAGCTCTAATTGTGAATTACAAATGACTTAAATCTGCTCTGCAATGATGTGGTGTTCAGTCACTGAAACACTATTACTGTCAGTACAGTAACTAATTCATGTAGGCTATTCCTTGTCTTCTTTTGAACAATGCAGTAATGACTCATGACAAATTTAAACGTATATGAATAGTATATGAAATACTATTCTTCAATTATGGGTAGATACTGTGGACGTAACATTATTTCATGCTATATTCAATTATCTTGAGTTAATCTGTGCCTTATCTGTGTATTAATGAACACCAGTGTGATCAGGTGGGCTGACATGACTTCCAGGTCTGAAGGGGGCGCCGGCGAGCCTCACCTTCACTGCATCAGCACATTCTCCACTTGGTTTGGCCTCCACATCAAACTCTTCAGTGAACTCGAGCACCAGCTGCAGGCCCTCCTCCACAGACAGACTGTAAGAGCAGTGGGCATCCTCAGCATAGGGACCCGGGCTGCCAGGAGGGGTCACCTGACCTCGCCGAGACCCTGAGAGATCCTCGGTGCAGTGTACTGTGAGAGAGAGAGAGAGGGAGTGAGAGAGAGAGAGAGAGATGGATGGATGGACAAGAGGAGGAAAGACAGAGACAGTGAGATAAAGGATGGAGAGAAGAAGAGATGTGCAAGAGAGAGACGTGTATGTGTGTGTGTGTGTGTGTGTGTGTGTGTGTGTGTGTGTGTGCTGTCTTACCACTGCAGGTGTGCTTGTCTGCATCGAGAACGTAGCCAGGCGGGCATGTGCACATGTAGCCTCCAATGAAGTTCAAGCAGAAGTGTGAGCACTCAATGTTCGGATCGTCACACTCGTCATAATCTGATGACCAGAGAAGGAGTCAAAGGTCATACACACAAACACACACACACACACACACACACACACACACACACACACACACACACACACACACACACTCACTCTAACACTATCACACACACAGAAACAAACACACATTCAAGCCAAGCCACCAGAACAACACTATGAAATAACAGTCTCATTTTGTGAATGTCTTTGCCGTGCTGTTCCTTTCCTAGGCCTGTCTGTATTGATCTTGTCTTGTATTGATCTATTTGACGTAATATTGATTATATTAGCGATGATATCAAAGTGTTTTCGTCTGCATTCTCCCATTCTTTTGCTGCACATTCTGCCCCTCACCCTGTATGGTGTAAAAACCCCTGAAGCCGGTGTGTCTCTCAGTGTTGGAATAGTCTGCACTGAAGGACAAGTTTAGACAGCCACCAGAGGAGGACAGAAGAGACGGATTGACGGAGGACCGCAGCTCCTCCAGGGACATTCTCCCACACAGGGTGGAAATGAGGCTTCCGTCAGCATAGACCTTTAACAGAGGGAGAACAAGCTTAAAGTCAACGACCTCCATCTACCACATACTCAAACAGCTCACAACAAATAAACAACATCGATATGATTGATAGAAATAGTCTGGGTCCTAGGTTAAGAAAGAGAGAGAGAGAGAGAGAGAGAGAGGAGAGAGAGAGAGAGAGAGAGAGAGAGAGAGAGAGATGAAACCAGATTCCCTTTTTCCCAATTCCCTTTTGATCCACATCATTCGCAGGTGTGGACAGTCAGATAAGTTGCTTTTTTATTTGCCAAAACAAAGCCAGCTGAGGGTACATGGAATGGTGTGGAACAATGGACTGTGGGTGTGTGTGTTTGTGTATGTGTTGTGTACACATTTGTACAAATTGTACCGTTCGATATAAATCAATCAAACATACCAAGCATAGCCTCAGAATTGAACCCAAATGTAGGGATGCAAACACCTCTGTTTAAAATCTGTTTGATTTAAAATTGCTCACTAACGTGATCCGTATAAATTTGTGAGGAAATATGTTGCGGTAATTTAGCAATGCTTTTGAAATGGAACAGCTGTAATACACTTGTTGGCCACTGGTGGAAACTCTGACGCTGTTCCGAGTTTGCTATTGTAAAGAATGAAAAGCTAGA